>NW_019417078.1:50894-65702 GCF_000390285.2 Anoplophora glabripennis
CGTTGTTTATAAAACAACGATAAGAAGTGAAGGCCAAAGCGCGGAAATTCAGACTGAAAGGCAGGGACACGGGAGAGAGAGAATGACCACAGACGACTGACGAGGTGTTGTGTTGAGATAATTTGGTCAATGTTGTATTGTTTTATTATAAAATAAAGTTATTTTGTGAAAAACTTTACATTTCAGAAGTGGGATGCAGTAAATAAATAAACAAACAGATAAAACAAACACTAAATAAACAAATATCAATTTTAATATCAAAGTGCAGTGCCGTGCAACGAGAGTGCTTTGTGCTTTATTGGATTTTTGGTGAGTTCTCAAAGCCTATTGTTGTTTTTTTTCAACTGAACATTTTTATTGTCTAGTCTGTTGTCTGTAATTATTCATTATGAGTCATTCGGGCACAAAATCAAAGTCTGGACAACGCAATAAGCGTGCACACAGTCCAAATACTGATTCAAATTATTCTTTACTAGAACAAAGACTAAAACTTTTGGAAAGTGTTGTGCGTAATTCAAAATCGCATTGTGATTCTAATGCGTCCTGTTCAAGTACGCAACAAAACACGCGGTCTTATACACCGCCGCGGCGCGCGTGTGAGTTAAATGAAAACATTGATAATGAACAAAGACCTAGTTCATCCCGTCAGGAATTCGGAGGTTCGAGATTTGCTGGCCGGTTAGAATTAATACCATCATTTAATGGATCCACGGACGGCATGACTATTCATCAATGGTTGGAAAAAGTAAATTCTATCAGCAAAATTTACGGTTGGGACGAACAAGTCAAAATATTTTGTACGACTGCGCGTTTAACTGGGAATGCCAAGTCTTGGTACGAATGTCTAACGCAGGCGCCAGAAACATGGTCTGCTTGGGAACAACAATTAAAACGTGCTTTTCCGCCACATAAAGGAATCGCAGCCAAACTTAAAGACTTTGTAAATACGGAAAGACGACCGGAACAAAATGTTGTCGAATTCTATTATGAAAAACTTCGAGTAGGTAGACACTGTAATCTTCCTGATACCGTTATTTCAGATGTAATAATTTCTACCATTAATAACAATTTAATAAAAGCCAGCGCACAGGCGGCTAGGTGTGATACGCCTGAGAAATTATTAGAATTCTTATCTGATTCGGATTATGTAAACATCGCGGATCAAGTGAAACCCAAACATAGTTACGTCGGCAGTTCCGCTAAAGCATCAACCTCTAAAGATTATTTTCGATCGAGAACTTCAAATCATAATATTAAAACAAACAAATTTAGTAAAGGAATCGTTTGTTTCTATTGTAACAAGGAGGGACATACAAAAGATAAGTGTTTTATAAAGAAATTTGATCAACGGAACGCTACAAAAATACACAAAATATCCAGTGGTGATAAAAAGTACCATATTGAGGCAAAAGTAAACAATACAACTATGTCGGCATATGTAGATTTCGGTAGCGGCTGTAATATTATGAAATTAAACAAAGCTGTATCATTGAAATTGCCCATCGATACAAGTAAGCAAGTAATTATGCAAGGTTTCGGAGGCGCTATTATTAAATCTATAGGACAAACACATGCATCGATCTCCATTGATGATGTTGAACGAGACGTCCCAATAGCAATTGTAAACAACGAATTGCAAGATGTGCGGAACAGTCTTCATGATTGTTATTTGTGCCTTTGTGCGGAACAATCTTCATGGTTGTTATTTGAAGGTTACGTTAGTATTAAAATTCTGGCCTCTGAGCTGTTCAACTGAGGCAAATGAATCTTGAGGATTATTTACATCACAGACAAATTACGACATTAAAGGAATAAACAAATTAAGTTAGGTAATGCCTGTTAGAAGGTGTATTGTTGTGTTCTCTGTCTTTCAGGGAGAATCAGTGTATTGCAGGATGGTCTCGAGGCCGCGACCAATGCAGGATGTTAGGGTATTATTTCAACTGGGGCCGTTGTTTATAAAACAACGATAAGAAGTGAAGGCCAAGGCGCGGAAATTCGGACTGAAAGGCAGGGACACGGGAGAGAGAGAATGACCACAGACGACTGACGAGGTGTTGTGTTGAGATAATTTGGTCATTGTTGTATTGTTTTATTATAAAATAAAGTTATTTTGTGAAAAACTGTACACTANTTGTTACAGATGATATTCATCACCCTTCATTAGTTAACAACTTTGAGCTGAATACAGGTAGTACACAAAAATTTTCTTTTAATAGTGATATTAGAGCCTATAATTTTAGGAATGCCAATTTTCCTCTACTATATGATCGAATATATCATACTGATTGGTCACATTTAAAAGATAGTGTTGATGTTGAAGAGGCATGTACTGCATTTTATGCAATAATACATAATATTTTTGATGAATTTGTGCCAAAGTTTAGAAAAACAAATCGTTCTTCTCCGCCCTGGTTTAACACTGAAATTAAAAATAATATACGATGTAAAGAAGTAGCTCATAAGAATTATAAAAAATATAAAACTGATTATTACTTGAATCAGTTTAAGACATTGAGAACAGTAATTAAAAGGCAAATCGACGCTGCGTATAAAAATTATGTCTATCAACCAGCAAACTATTGACTCACCACAGGCCATAGTGGATGGTTTTGCTCATTATTTTTCGAGTGTTTATATAAATTCTAATCCAGAACACGCAAATAATGTCTTCTCGTTTTCACCTAATGTAGTAAATATAGCGCATGTCACAGAGAATGACATTCTCCTAGCAATAAAAAAATTAAAAGATAAAATGACTGCCGGTGTGGATGGTATTCCTAGCTTCGTAATTAAAGATTGTGCGAATGTGCTTGCAACTCCACTATGTATATTATATAATATGATTATTAAATCAACAAAGTTTCCAGATACATGGAAAATTACTAGAATATGCCCAATTTTAAAATCTGGAGATGCATCACTGATTCAAAACTATAGAGCTGTGGCTATTTTGAGTAATTTGGATAAGGTATTAGAAATAATTTTATATAACAATATTTACACCTCTGTTAATATAGTATTGTCGCCAAATCAACATGGGTTTATGTTAAAAAGGTCGACAGTTACAAATTTAGGATGTGTTAGTCAATTTATGTGTGAGAATTTAGATATAGGAGGTCAAGTAGATATAGTTTACACCGACATACAAAAGGCATTTGATCAAATTGATCATTATTTACTGATATCAAAGCTAAGGGGTTTTGGCTTGTCCCAAAATTTTATATTGCTATTTACATCTTATTTTTCATCAAGGAAGCAATTTGTTGAATATGGAGGTTACAAATCACAAAGTTATATAACAACATCCGGTGTCCCACAGGGATCCAATTTAGGCCCGTTACTGTTTTTAATGTTTATAAACGATATTACGTCCGTAATTAAGTGTCATCTTTTATTTGCAGATGAGTTAAAAATTTACAATAGCGTGGACAGCATCAATGACTGCGTTTTCTTACAAGATCAAATCAATATAGTCCAAGGGTGGTGCGTGGATAACTTTCTAAAGTTAAATATGTCCAAATGTAAGACTAACTTTTACACGGAAACAGAATTATATTCAATTTGATTTTAATATTGACGGTTATATTCTCGAGCGATGTTCTGAATTTAAGGACCTTGGTGTCTTATTTGATTCTGGACTTAGTTTTTCTGGACATATTGGACAAATCACAAAAACAGCTTACAAGCTACTCGGTTTTTTTATGAGAAACTGGAATAACTTTTCAAATATTAAAAGTTTAAAAACATTATACTTTGCATATATTAGATCAAAGCTGGAATATGCATCTTTAATATGGTCGCCTATATACCAAAATAACATCGTATTGATTGAGTCGATTCAGCGTAAGTTTTTGAAGTTTTTGTTTTTTAAATCACAAGGAACCTATCCTGAAAGAGGTATAGATCATAAGGTTTTGAAGAATATGTTCAATGTAATTCCCTTAGGGGAAAGGAGAAATTGTAGTGCCATAACGTTTTTATATAATTTAGTTCATAATAATGTTGAGTGTATGTTTCTCGTTAATAAGCTCTGTTTTTTGGTTCCTCGCCAAAATTCTCGTGGAAATTATTGTTTTTATTCTCCCATTTGTCGCACAAACATTATGCGTAAATCACCAATATTCAATATTTGTAATGTATTCAATACTGTTTCAAATAGCTGTGATATTAACTTTGATACGTTGAAAAATATAATTGGTTTATATATTGAAAGATTGCAAACTAATGCATGNATCATCATCATCATCATCATCATCATCATCATCATCATCATCATCATCATCATCATCATCATCATCATCATCATCATCATCATCATCATCATCATCATCATCATCATCATCATCATCATCATCATCATCATCATCATCATCATCATCATCATCATCATCATCATCATCATCATCATTATTATTATTATTATTATTATTATTATTATTATTATTATTATTATTGTCTGAGTCACTCTCTATAATTTCTACCGCGGAGTATAGTTATATTTTTTTTAAATAGGCATTTCTTCCTGTGTATGAGTGAGCGGTGTTAATAGACATCATTGAGAACTTTGAAATGGATTCAGATTCTGACTTTGATGTATTGGATGATTGATGATTTTGAGATGAAATTATAGATTTTGGATTTCCTAGATATATTAAAAATGATCTATTTCATAATCTAGACAATATGACTTTTTTCCGCAGATTTAGGTTGACAAAAGACACCACATTACATCTGCTAACATTGATTAAAGAGGAGTTGGAATATCCAAGTGATATGTAAGTTTTACAAACATGTCGGTATAAACACGATGCAACTGGAAATCAGAATTTTGGAGTTATAAAAAGCTTTTATTCTTAACATGATTTTGTATTACTGGGAATAATAGTGCATCCCCTATCCAACAATTGGTTCTATGCTTGTGCTGGTCATTTGTCTGCTATTGCAAACTTTTCAGGGATGGACATATCAACAGTGGCCAGAATAATTGTACGAGTATCAATTGCAATAGCTCGGCTTTATAAGAGATACATAAAAATGCCAAACCCAGAAGAAATAGTTCGTGTGCAACATGAGTTTTATAAAATTGCATCATTTCCTATAGTGTTAGGTGTCATTGATGGTACTCATATTAAAATTTTGGTTTGAGAATTTGACTTTGACATATTTTTTTTGCGAACATAACTGGACATAAGTTATCAGCATAATAAAATCCCTAAACAGTATTCCTAAAGCCCAGTTTAATTTAATCTACAATCGGCAGTAAGTGGTGCAAGCTGATTATTAAAACCGAGTTTTAAAATTAAACCAAGTTCAGTTGAACTTGGCTTAAATTCTAAACGATGCAAACGGGCATAAGTTAGCTTGCGACTATGAATACTCTTTTTTCAAAATTATATTCATCCAAATTTTTTAATCGCCAATTTCACTAATAATTTTCCTAACTGCGGTAACAATTCAATATGATACGGGGGGCATTTCACGTGAAGCGACAGCGAAAAAAATGTGACGTTTTGAAATTTGTTCATATTCGGCTTAATTGTACTTCTAGTAGGTATGAATGTGAACCATAGACCTTATAAACTACTGGACTCGCCCAACTGTCATTTTCCCTATATAAACGGCAATCGCTCGGACGTGTGCGAGAGAGATGGAGCTAGTAAGGGCTTAAGCTTCGTTCACAGAATTTCGATTGCAGCGCGCTACATTTAATTCAACCAATCAGCTATCGATTCCTTACATCTTTTTTCTGTTGGGCCGTATTCAAAGACTATAAAAATAATATAGACTAAAAGACAAAAAATTTTCATTTTTTCTAGTAGTGTACGTATGTAAAAGGGTTTATTATATTACTGTCCTAATTACAGTACAATATTTGAATTGTTTTAGTTATAACATTCCAAATAGTTTTTTATAATGCCTTATTTATGTATTTCTCCATTTATTTTCCTCATATCGTAAACACGATCGATTAAAATTACTGCAAGCTCTTCTGACGTAGTTGTTTCAAATATTTCATATTTTCTTGTTTTGCAGAGCTGTATAAATTGAAACTATGTCGATGCTTTCTTCGTTCAACGTATTATTTGAAGAGAATTTTTGTTGGAGCACATTATAAGTACATTTCAGTTAAAACTTTTTCTTTATATTCGGTTTGATGTTAAAAAATAATTTGAAGAGTAACACATTTAAAGCGGCAAAATTTTGACGTTAAAATGACATTTTATTTTGAAGATGGGGGAAATAATATAATCTAATAAGTTATCATCAGAGACAACTGTACGTTATTTTCAGAAATATGCGAAAAGTATAAACATGTTGGTATCATCATAACTTCTTTCCTACCTATGAAATTTAATATTTTCTCCACTTAAAACGTCTCTTTACGCAATTTATCGCAGAACACGATTACACCATATTTAGTTTTTACGAATCTTTCACATACACTAACTAAATCGCACAAAAATTCAAGAAATCAATCAATAATGTCAATACATGACATTTACTTCAAAGTTTGTTTACGGCATTTTGTACCGGTATACGCGTATACCTTTATTTTACCGGTATTTGCCTCAACTAGCTTCATCTGCCTTGCACACATCGGCGCGATTGACCTCTCTTTCTAGGGCCAGTCCATAGTTTACTGGGTCTATGATGTGAACACACAATTTCTTTTTTCTATGATGTTTATTTGTCAAGTTATGGGCTTCTAAAGAATTGACATAATTCAAATTCGTATTTTTTGGAAATAGTTTTTCGAATTAAACAAATTTATTTTATAATATTAAATATGGCAACTTATATAGAAAATTTACTGTTCTTTTTAATTATAAAAAGCTTTCTATAAATTTTGCCATTGCCCATGGAATAGAAATGTTTAATTCCTGGCAGTACATAATAAATGCAAAATTGGCTATTCTAAGAGAAATTAGATGATCAGTTTGTAATTATGTATATAGTTTGCGCACAGAGGAGTCACTGGAAATGGTAGAGAAAAGCATTACAATAGTTATTATTAATATGGACTTCAGCGACTTGGAAAAAAATATCACCTATTTAAAGTAGGTACGATGACTTTATACATATTGCCCTTATTGGCCTTAGCCTTGGCAAACCATTATCAGAATCTCTAGGCCTGCCCTCCTGTTCATTTCGGATCTTGTTGGTTCTAAGGACAGAAGCTATCCTTAAACAATGATGAAATCGATACTGCGATTGAAAAAAGTACTTATAACTACTCCAACAATAAAAAAATATATTGTTTGCCCTACATCTGTCAGGATAACTTGAAAGAAAAATTTATTGAAGCAATTTATTTAGTTTTATACAGTCAACTTTTTTCCAATGGTTGTTATTTTTCTTTTTCCGCGATGATAGCATAATAGCCAAAAATCGTAAGAGTAATGAATATTATCGTATAGGTACTTAAAATTATTAAGTCAAATTCATAACCAGACTTTAAAGTAAATTTTTGGAGCAGCAATATAGAAAATTATTGAATTAGATCTTCACAGTATAAAGAAATACTAAATATTTAAACTGTTTACTATTTTTATATAGTCAATACTCATAAAAATGAAATTCTGCGGGCTGCATTAAAATAGATACAAAATTGTAGACAAGAAATTCAAGGCCTAATATATTTATTTGTTAATGTTAAGTATCTATAGTTTAACTTGTAACCTTGAATCTATCTTCAATAATTATTAAGTAGATCAAAAACTGCGATTCACTTTCAAGCTTTGAAGGACCATAGAGCCTGTGGCAATCGTTTTATGATAAAGTTTTACTTTTGTTTGTTTTAACAGGAGGAATCAGTTCTGGAGGGTTGTAGCAACATCACTGTTATCCTTTTAACATGTTATGAATATCAAATTTAGATAATATGTTATAACACACTATGACAGTTATAAAATCATGACAACAATTTGAATTTCCTTAATAAATATTTACTTACAAGTAATTTTCCCTGGAGAATTCAAAGTGATTCAATTCAATGTGAGTAGCATGTGTAACTGTCTTGTTAGCTTAAAATTAAATAGTTCGGTGTTTAGCCTGAATTAAATCACTTTTTCAATTTGAGAAGTGAGCTTACAGTGTTCTGTACATTTTGGAAGTTATTTAAAGGTTATTAACTTATTGTTTTATAATAAACTGTAATTTTTTATTTCGCAGAACCTAATATTCCTACCGTGTAATTAAACCTGTAGTCACTATGGCGATTTAGAAAGCTACAAGTAGTGCAACCTTCACTGCAGACGAGTCAAGTGTTAAGTGTTAATTCTGTATCCTGTGAATTGAGACTGATGATTTACCTAAAAATGAGGGGGAGGGGGTAAATATTTGTGATCTTGTCATTTCCTTTATTAACTCTAATCTTAATATTGGTTGCAATATACATGACATTAATGTAGCATTTCACACTGGAAAAGTGATGTCTAACAAATCGCTTTGCATCTTGATTAAGTCTGTGTCAAATGCCAAGAGAAATTGGTGACAGAAAATTACTAAAGAATTCACGGTTTGCAATTTTTGAGAGCCTAACTTCTCAAATATTTAATTTGCTGATATCAGTAGGAAAGAAACTTGGTAAAAATACAATTTGGTCAGCTGGTCAAAGAATTTTCACCTGGAGAGACAATGATAGTCGAAGAATTATCAATTAATACTTTTAAAAAACCCTATTTGAGATTTACATTTGTTTATCATGGGTTCTAAATATAGTATTAATGTATTTTATTATTATAATTCTATATCACTGTTTTAACAATATGGTAAGATTCTAATTTATTTTACTTTGTAGCTACTCATGTTGTTTCGCTTTTTTGCCTTTCAATCTATAATATTTGATATACAGTGCTTTCGAAAAGTAACGAATAAATTCATAATTTTTTAAATTGAGAAGTTTTCGAAAAAATTCACTGGCACGTCGATTTTGTTTTTAAAAAAGGCACTTTTTGACATACGACCCATATTTGTGACGTCATCGTTGTTCGAGATATGACGTCATCGACAATTTTTTTAATAAGTATACAATTTTTCATTAAAAGACTAGTAAATAAAGACAAAGTTAAAAGTGAAAAGGATAAAAATTACCCGTTTCAGATATGGATCAATTTTATGGAACACCCAGAACATATATGGATTTTCTAAAAAGCGGCTGGCCAGTAAATATACAACCTCAAAAGATTTCATGAAAAAATTAACTAAAAGAATCAGAGAAAATCTGGTCCATCTGTGTCAGTTTTATGAAACATCCCGTACATAAATTGCAAAAAACATTTGACACCGTGTGTAGAAATACCTATTTGAAAATTTAGGTAGGTAGTGAAATGAGAAAAAAATCCTAGTCCGCCTGTGTCATTTTTATGAAACAGTATATAAATTTGCAAAATGCCTCTGAGTTCTACAATATAAGATTTTTCATAAAAATATTGCCACAATAAATTTCTGAAATATACAGAAGCCTCTAGACCGATAATTCGCCAAAATCTCATCTAGTTAGTAAGCATAAAACATGACCAAAAGATTCAATATGTAAGTAAAACGAAAAAATGTAAAAATGTATGGAAAAATCTGATCCAGACCTCTGTCAATTTTATAGAATACTTTGTACATAAATTTTCAGAAAAAATTTGGAAGATAAATTCGAATTCGCGTTAATTTCGCGAAACGTTCTATATAAAATGTTTGAAATGGGCCTTAATAATAATTAATAAAAATTAGTCGTAAAAATATGTATTGTTAAAAGAAGAGAAATCCAATTTAATTCGCGCGATACTTGAAGTTTTGTGAACGAAGAATTAGCCCGCACCAGCTCTATCTCTTTCGCACACGTCTGTGCCATTGCCGTTTATATTGGCAAAATGACAAATGGGAGAATCCAGTAGTTTATAAGTTCTATGGTCCTGTCTGGTTTCCTAACCTAAATTACTTACGGAATACGTCAAATATCAATTAGTATTTTCCTTCCATCGATCTATGGTTCGTTGTG
The DNA here is from genome assembly GCF_000390285.2 of Anoplophora glabripennis. Taxonomy (NCBI): domain Eukaryota; kingdom Metazoa; phylum Arthropoda; class Insecta; order Coleoptera; family Cerambycidae; genus Anoplophora; species Anoplophora glabripennis. The sequence goes on from NW_019417078.1 coordinate 60,889, forward strand.
ATTTTCTAACCTCTATTGGAAACGTCAAATACAGCGAAATTTATTTTTAAGTTTCAATCCGACATTCTTCGTGATTTTTAGATTTTCGTCGATTTGCGTTCGCGGTTCTTTGAATCTCCATTTCGCTTATAATATGGCCGTAAGTCAGTGAGAAGTCCACGGAGAAAGATATATTTGAAAACGCGAATATAAAGTTGCAAAAATTTGATTAAGCGACGAACCAAGGGAGTGAGGCTCGATTATGCCGCTTCGGATCTCGCGGAGAAACCCAGTCCGTCCGCCAAAATGCTAGTTTTCCAGTCTGACTTTGAAAGACAGCGCGTAGTGTCGTCGTTCATTGTTTAAGCTACCGCACTTCGAATCTGCGTTAATTTCGCGAAACGTTCTAAATAAAAAGTTTGAAATAGGCCCCTGATCAGTAAACAAACATGTTTTGGTATAAATAAATACATCAAATATCGTTTAGTAAGTCCCGTCTAATTTTCTAACATCAATTGGAAACGTCATTTTTGCCTAGTAGGTCCATCTGATTTTTTCACCTCGATGTCATCTATGAAATACGCCAAATGTTAATTAGTAGGTCCCCACTGATTTTTTAACCTCAATTAGAAACGTCAAATATCGTCTTGTCACTCCTGTGTGATAGCTTAACCTAAAATACGAAACACGTCAAATATCAATTAGTACGTTCCTTTTGATTTTCTAACCTCAATTAGAAACGTCAAAAATCGCGTAGTAGGTACCGTATGATTTCTTAACCTAAATTACGAAATACGGCAAATATCAATCAGTCTGTTCCTTCCATCGTTCTATGGTTCGTTGTGATTTTCTAACCTCAATTGGAAACGTCAAATATAGTGAAATTTATTTATGCCCGTTTGCACCGTAGTGTTTAATCCAGGATTAAGTCTGAACTTGGATTAAAATATAACATTTTGTTTGCACCGTTTCAAATCTATGTATTAATCTAGGATTAATTTAAACCCTCAAATTTGACCGCTTAAACTTGGATTAATGAGAAAACATAAATTGACACTATTGACAGTACTTAGCTGCTAGTTATAATTTTTTTAAATAGGTATTTCTTCCTTTTTCCTGTGGACTGTGAATGAGTGAGTGGTATTAAGAAAACATTGAGAACTTTGAAATGGATTCAGATTCTGATTTTGATGTATTGGATGATTTTGATTTTTACGAAATTATACAGGGTGTTAAAAAAGTGTAAAATATTTCAGGAGGTAATAGCATGAACCAAAATAAGCAGAAAAGACTTAATAAACATGGGTCCGTAAAGTAACGGTTGCGGAGATATGGACCACTATTCAAACGTTGAAAAACTTCAACGAATTTTTATTTTTTTTTTTTTATTAGGAATAAACCGACAAAGGAAGCTTNAGAGAGCATTTACACCAAACTTTTCCACATAGATGGGTAGGAAGGGCCGGACCTGTTTTATGGCCTCCAAGATCGCCTGATCTGAACCCTCTAGATTTCTTTGTTTGGGGATATTTGAAGACATTAGTGTATGGTACTCCTGTAAATAGCCTGGAAGAGCTGCAGCTACGGATTAATCAAAAGTGTCAAGAAATCCAAACCAAGGAGGGTGTTTTCGAAAGAGTTCGAATATCGTTGAGACGAAGATGTCGTGCCTGCTTGGAAATGGACGGAGGGCACTTTGAACATCTTCTGTAACTTTGTTTTTTGTTTGTTAAAAGCTTCCTTTGTCGGTTTATTCCTAATAAAATAAAATGTTTGAAAAACGAATAGTGGTCCATATCTCCGCAACCGTTACTTTGCGGACCCATGTTTATTAAGACTTTTCTGCTTATTTTGGTTCATACTATTACTTCCTGAAATATTTTACACTCTTTTTTTTAACACCCTGTAGACTTTGGATTTCCCAGACAAATATATATAAGAAATATTTATGACTTTTTTCCGCAGATTTAGGTTGACAAAAAAGATCACAATACATCTGCTAACTTACTTACTTTAATTGAAGAGGAGTTGGAATATCCAAGTGACATGTAAGTTTTACGAACACGTCGGCATGAACACGATGCAACTGGCAATCAGAATGTTGGAGTTATAAAAAGCTTTTATTCTTAATATGACTTTGTATTTCTAGGAATAATAGAGTATCTACTATCCAACAATTTTTGACTGCTCTTTGGTTCTATGCTTGTGCTGGTTATTTGTTTGCCATTGCAGACTTTTCAGGGATGGACATATCAACAGTGTCCAGAATAATTGTACGAGTATCAATTGTAATAGCTCGGCTTTATCAGAGATACATAAAAATGCCAAACCCAGAAGAAATAGTTAGTGTGCAACATAAGTTCTATAAAATTGCATCATTTCCTAGTGTTAGGTGCCATTGATGGTATTACGTTAGGTTTGAGAATTTGACTTTGACATATTTCTTTCCGAATATAACTGGACATAAGTTAGCAGCATAATAAAATCCCTAAACAGTATTCTTAAAACCCAGTTTAATGTAATCTACAATCGGCAGTAAGTGGTGCAAAAGCTGATTATTAAAACCTAGTTTTAAAATTAAACCAAGTTCAGTTGAACTTGGCTTAAATTCTAAACGGTGCAAACGGGCATTAGACGTTTCAATGTGACATTCTTCGTGATTTTCAGATTTTCGTCGATTTGTGTTCAGAGCTGGTTGAATTTCTATTTCGCTTATAAAATGGGCGTATGTCAGTGAGAAGTCCACGGAGAAAGTACATTTGAAAACGCGAATATAAAGTTGCAAAAATTCCATTAAGCGACGAACGAAGGGAGATGAGGCGCGGTTATGCCGCTTCGGATCTCGCGGAGAAACCCAGTCCGTCCGCCCAAATGGTAATTTTCCAATCTGGCTTGAGCGCGTAGTGTCGTCGTTCACAGCTGAAGTAATCAACAATTTTTGTAATGTTAAATTTGCAATTTTCTAACACGTCGTCTCGCAAAAGATCCACAATGAGATAAAACAGATAAATAACGACATCCCCTGACTTGGAAGAGTTTTTAACCCCAACTTATTTCTATTGATTCTTAACTTTTGACGTTTGGGGAGTACCTAATACGAATGCAATATAGTAATTAACGAAGCAATTTGTACTAATACAAAGGTTGAAGGGTTTAGGTACTATGGATTGGTTTAAAATTATGCAGTTTTAGAGGGCAAGTACTTACGTTAATTCGGGGAACAGATATCGTAATCGTAGGCATGTCAAGCGGTAGAGCTACCAAAATGTAAATAATAACCTAACCTAATAATAAGAAATACCTGTATATGTCGTGGCGTAGCAATGTATTAAGATTAAAAAAAGGTCTAGTAAGGTAAAATAACGGTTCGCCGCGATCCTACAGACGTCTTTCGCGTTTGGCGTGAAATTATTTTGACGTATATCAAACTGACGTTTCTAACGACATTCGAATTTTCTCCGGGTGGGCGTGTCTTAAAATTAAATATGAAAAAGCGAAAAGAACGTTACAAAAATGCTCCCGAACGATTAACGATGATCGAATGGACATCTCGTGCCCAGTCGCACGCCATTCCGCGGTTTGCGAGAAAAGAATTCTGTGGGGCAAAGTATACGTTTTCCAGCCGGCGAGAGAGTGCATTTTAACGTATTTACGGCCGCACTTCGAATCCTGCGCGTGATTTCGTGGAAAGTTCTACATAAAGTTTGAAAAAGGCATCCGGTCGATAAATATGAGTATTTTCCGCGCGGCTTTAAATAAATAACGTAGGTAAAATGGGTAAAATAAAAACTAAATAGAGGAAACCGGCGAGGTGATCGTCAGGTTTCATCGGTAAGTAGGCGTGTCGGACTATTGCGTTTCACACAAAAATTGGGCCACGCCCCCCGTAGGGCTCCGGGAGAACCGGATTTTAGGTAGGAAGGAGCGGAAGGACCTCCACCGGAATACCCCCAAGCGACGGAGCTATCAGATTTTAATATATATTGATTACCTACTGTTTTCTAGCTATGAACTTTTTTCTGACTTTTTATAGATGGCTCTTTTGATATTACTGGATTATCAGAAACATGGCTTATTTTTTCCATCTTAAATCTATTCCAGGATACAATTTAGTTAGAAATAATTATGGCATGAGAGTAGGGAGTAGGTAGTGTGGCATTTTATATGATTGTTTCAAATTTTCTGTTTTAGAACTTGTTGATTGTATTAGCGCACTGAAATATCTTTGGATTAGTAAAAAAGTGGTGGCACAAAAAAAATGTTTTGGAACATATTTTTGTACGAATAATTCTACGAATAATTTTAATACTAATTAGAAACATTTCAAAAATATCCTTATAAGTTTAATACCCGAATTTGATTATATAATTCTTGGAGTGGATTTAAACATACAGGGTGATTCAGAAACGGTAACCAAAATTAAACTTCGTATTCTTTGATTGGCCTTTCGTACAAAATGTGTGTGTGTGTGTGTGTGTGTGTGTGTGTGTGTGTGTGTGTGTGTGTGTGTGTGTGTGTGTGTGTGTCTTTTGGTGTATTTGTCTGTCTGGTATATTGTTTGTCGGGGGTCGCAATTTTAAAGATATGTATTCTAAAGTAATGCAAATAACAGATAAATAAGTAAAAACTTACCTGGGCATAACCCCGGCACAGGTGCTGTAACAAAGATGCCGACGGCGTCTATGCTTAAGCCGGGGATTAGGTCGGTGATTAAAAGGAAAGAAAGGGATTCTTTCCAGGTAGCCTTAATAAAGGCAGGTAGATTTTGCTCGTTGCAATCACTTCACCTCACAAACAAGCACGTCCGCTCAGCTCGGCTGTTCGCACTGAACTGA
>NW_019417078.1:67987-106220 GCF_000390285.2 Anoplophora glabripennis
GTGCGTGCGTGCGTGCGTGCGTGCATGCGTGCGTGCGTGCGTGCGTGCGTGCGTGCGTGCGTGCGTTCGTGCGTGCGTGCGTGCGTGTGTGTGTGCGTGGGTGCGTGCGTGCGTTCGTGCGTGCGTGCGTGCGTGTGTGTGTGTCTATCTAGTAGTAGGTACTGTATTCTCTATTGTTTGTTCAACTGTATATTTTTTTTTTGTTTTTTTTTATGATTATTGATAGATTAAGATATTTTCCATCTTTTATTACCAAATTAGTGGAAACTCTTGTGGGTTCAAAACCTGTAGTATTCCCTAAACTGTAAAATAAATAAATAAATGATAAATTNTATTTTTTTTTGTTTTTTTTTATGATTATTGATAGATTAAGATATTTTCCATCTTTTATTACCAAATTAGTGGAAACTCTTGTGGGTTCAAAACCTGTAGTATTCCCTAAACTGTAAAATAAATAAATAAATGATATTTTCAGATTCTACAAATGACTACTCTCTTACGTTTTTCGAAAAAAGTCTGATTTTCGAGTAAAATTTAAAAGACGAACTGAAAACACTTTTACTTAAATTATATGACAAACACTAATCATTCGGTTAATTATTTGAATAAATAAATTAATAATATTAGTCGTCATTTTAATGATTTTATTAGAGTAATACTCAAAAATACCTCCATTTCCACGAACACAGATGCGACATCTTTTTAATAATGAAAATGTAATTTGTTCGAAATTTATTGTTGTTTGAATGAAAAGCATTATTTATTCTTTCTTCTAACTGCTCAGGTATATTAATTTGTTCACTGTATACCAGCTGTTTAACAGTACCCCAAAAGAAGAAATCGAGTGGGTTGACATCCGATGTTTTTAGATAGTTTTTCAAGTTTTATTCGAAAATCACGTTTTTTTTTTAAACATAAGAAAGTAGTAATTTGTAGAAAATTGAAGGACGAATCCGAAAATATCATTTTTGTTATCGTAAAGCAGTGGCGTACTATTTTATTTAGAAAAATACACCACCGACACCCTGTATCTCCGCCACTGGAGCCTCTTAATTTTAGGAAAAGGTTTCAGATTTTGGATAATGTTTACATACATACATATGCCCTATTTCAAATTATTTCACTTACTAGTTTATAAATTATTTAAAAATATTAAAAATATTTTTTAAGTTTAACACCCTGTATCTTTTTAATGAAGCGTCCTAGATAAAAACTTTATACGAAAGACTCCTCTTAAAATTCACCAAAGAATACGAGGTTTCATATTTGGTCCCCATTTGTGAATCATCCTGTATACCTTTTTAGACGAATATAACAATTATCAAGTTAAATTAAAATATTTGTTTACCAAATATAGTACGTTTCAATTGGCTACTAAACCAACCAGGGTTACTGCTGCAACTGAGTCACTTATTGATTTAATAGTTACATCACGTCCTGAAATTGCTGTAGCTATTGTAGCTTTTAGAATGGATGAAATCTCCGACCATCATTTTGTTAATTATAAATTAAAATTATTAAAACCTCTTTAGCAAATTATTTAAAAAACTTATAGAGGCATCAAATTCATTCTTGCATAATCTATCTTTTGGGACATTATGTATTAGTTTGAAAATGTAATATTTTTTAACAAAAATGTTATGCTATTGTTTGACACTCGCGCACCTTTGAAAACTTCGAATATAACTAAACTACTGGCACCATGGCTTATTGATAATTTAAAATCAATGATTATGTTGAGAAAAAAACCTTCAACCAAATACAAACGATTAAAAACAGATGTATCGTCTGAAGAATATAAAAACATTATTTTAGTAACATGTCAGTAGGATTGAATTATTTAATTTTGTACTCCTGATGGATCCCAAGATTTTTTTAAACAGTGTACCTATAATTGGTGGAAATAATAATAATAATAATAATAATAATAATAATAATAATAATAATAATAATAATAATGATTTTATTGAGGTGGTGGAGAAACTGTTTAAAGATGTTTTTACTCCATACGCCTTACCTAAACAATCATATTGCGTTTATTATCAGTAAGTGTTTCTTATCTGGACAATTTCCTAGATTATGGAAAAATGCAAATACTACTCCGATACCTAAGACTAGTAACCCTTATCCACTTAAACCCATTCACAGTTTAGGCCATTCTTTCAGTTACCTATGTCTAAAATTCTTCAGAAAATATGTGCAATACTTATTGAAAATGTCTTACTCTGAATAAAGGAGTACCCCAGTGCAATGACAATTATAAGTACACAAATTTATAATTCTTTTTGATATAATGAGTTAGAAAATGTGGTTCTAAATATTAATGTAGATCTTGACAATATTTTGAAATTCTCAGTCTCAGATTTAATTTCAATGAGAAGAAAACGTAATTACTTGTGTTTGGTAATTATCGGTTTTTTGTTTTAGGCAACCCTGTATTCCAAATTAAGATTAATACTTCTGTTATTGTTTCTATAAATGAATGCAAAAAAATCTGGATTTTTATGGACGTAGAACTTAGATTCAGGTCACGCGTAACCACTTTAGTTCAAAATTATAAACCATATATATTCTATCGTCTATTAACTTGCTTTATTTCAGACGGACAAAAACGGTGCTCAAAAAGTACAAAATACATGCCTTAGAATTTACAATTTAAGAAAATTTGAACATATTTCAGGAGATCTTAGAGACTCTTGATCTGAACGATATAAAATACACCATGTATTGCCTAGTTTATAAAATAATACCATTGGGAATAATACCATTGGTTCCTGAATATTTAGCTAATAAGCTTCGTAAAAACTGCAATATTCATTATCGAATGGCTCGCTATAGAGAGCTGTTAAATACTCCTCCTCATAGTTCAGTGTTCCAGCACAGCTTCTTCCATAATGCAGTTAATAACTTCAAATAACTTTCTGTTTATTGATAGTAAGGCAGTTCATAGCCTTAGTATATTTCAACGTTAAATTTTTGATTTACAATGCTTGTGATCAAATTAATCTATTTCTGTTGTGATCAGTAGGTAATGCGGCACTTGGGCTAGACAGACGCTCTAGACGCTGGCGCCGCGCCGCGATGCCGTTTAGCGACTCGCGGTGGTAGGGGATCGAGATCCGGGGCCAGAAACTCAGTGTAAATCTAGATGAAGTCTTGTTTTTTTTTTATCAATTCACTTTCACCTCCACTTTCCTGAGGCCCTGACCACTTTTTCTTCTACCAATCAGAATATTTCCTTTCTGAAGAGAATGTCTCCTGCGGTAAATTCAAAGTTGGTTGCGAATTTTATTTAAATGAAAAATTTACTCTCCGAGATTCGAACCCCGATACTTTTGATTCCAAAGCGAGCATTCTACCTCTAGCTAGACCACAACGGGAATACTGTGACTCGTATATTAATGCTAAATAATATTTCAGCTATTGATGAGAAATTTGAAAATCTTAAGATGGAGGATTTACGGTTGGTAGCGCTGTGTGGTAACAGTGGAAAAAAATTATTGGAAATCCTAAATCTGAAGATAGGAAATTTGAAATCTGGGGAATTATACGTTCGGCGGCGATAGAGTAAAATTGTGGAATAGCTTCCGGAAAATTCAAGCTCAGGCCTCTTGAATACACATTGCATTAACATAAGATGTCTATACAGGGTGTTTCAGAAAGACCTCCCGTAAATCCAAAGATAGTACGTCAAAAAATAATAATTTTTTGTCTTATGAACTATATCTCCTCTTGTTTTCGAGATATACAGCGACAAAATACATTTTTTTAACTAGAATTTTTATGAAAATTTCCAAACGTTGCGAAATATTCTTATGAAATTTGGTGTTACGCTACATTCCTATTACATTTTAAGTTCTAATTTTTTTAAGGTTAGGTTTTTTACCATTCGGGCTCCAATTTCTAATGTAAAATTTTATTTTCTAAAAATAATGTACTCTTGTTAGAACTTCCTAATGTGGACGGTTTTCGAGAAAAAAGGCTTATAATATTACGGTGTATAAAATAAGTGACTTTTCTCAAAGTAGGCTTATGTCAAAACCTATTGATGGATGTCTTATAAACAGCGCATACATTCTTAGTAATATTTTAAACTCTAATTAACTAAAATTCTATTTAAAAAATTTTATTTTGTTGCTCTGTATCTCGAAAACAAGAGGAGATAGACATATAGTTCATAAGACAAAAAATGCTTATTTTTTGTCGTACTATCACCCCCTGTATTTACGGGAGGTCTTTCTGAAACACGCTGTATATCTTACTAACGGCTTGAAATATCGAAAAAATAAAATTAGAAACCCCATGTCGTATCTAGCGATTTTGCATCAAACTTCTTCCAGAGACTTTTGTTCAATGTCGTTCCATCGCTGACGCCAGCTAACGTAAAAGCTACTCACGTGCCTACTATAAGCTACGTCCACAAAATGCAGGCGACAGACATGCGCATATTTGTACATCTACCGGATGTTTTTTAAAATAGCACAACTCTTGTAATTTTTATACGGGTTCTCTGATTGATGCTAAATTTTATATTCAAAGAGAAAATGGAAGAATTGAAATGTTGCCAGATTGTTACTGAATGCCAAATTTGACGTTAATCATATGTACCTAAGTTATAGGGTTAAGTCATTTAAAGATCACTAAATACATTTTTGAATGAAAAAAAATATACGATAGATAGATATTTTATTCTTTGAGACATAAAATGTATAAGAAACGTCATAACAAGTTATTAAAAAAGAAATTACATTTTAACAAATATTTAAACACACGTGATACCTATATAAAAAACANCGTACGTGTCTTTTGGTGTATTTGTCTGTCTGGTATATTGTTTGTCGGGGGCCGCAATTTTAAAGAAATGTATTCTAAAGTAATGCAAATAACTGATAAATAAGTAAAAACTTACCTGGGCATAACCCCGGCACAGGTACCTGTTACAAAGATGCCGACGACGTCTATGCTTAAGCCGGGGATTAGGTCGGTGATTAAAAGGAAAGAAAGGGATTCTTTCCAGGTAGCCTTAATAAAGGTAGATCTTGCTCGTTGCAATGCACTTCACCTCACAAACAAACACGTCTGCTCAGCTCGGCTGTTCGCTCTGAACTGAAAACGGTACCGCTGTTGTATCACTACAATTATGAGTGGAAAGGTGACATATTTGAAATTTATTTGCTTCTTTGATACGTTGGTAGAACTGATTCATGCGTCATAAAACTTGACAAAGTCTGTAGCAGTGTAAAACCAACCTGTTTACCAATCAATTCGTGAATTAATTCATGAAGAACTTCGTCAATTTATTCATCAATAAATTGTCAATGTAAAACAGCTATAAGGCGATAAGCTACCTTAAATTATTATTTCCAACAGAATTCAATATTTTCTTTTCTATTTTCTTTCACAGAACACAGATACAAACATCCCATGGAAAGTTTTCTTTGACTCAGTGGTTCCATTGTGATTTGACTAGTTGTGACGTAATAAGTTATCATAATAGGCAAGTGTTTATATGGAAGATTTTCATCTCTTCTATTTCAACTAAGTAGTTAAATTGTATTTTATGTTTAATATGAGTAATATTGGACAATTTAATAACAAAAATAATCCATGGGGTAGATCGAATACTTCGCCCAATATGGTGAATCAAGGTTCACTGCAACCTCAATTAATGAATCAAGGGGCTTTAGGTAACATAGGTACTTCTGGAATGGTACAATTTCAACAACAACATCAACAACAAGTATTTCAAAATGCCATGGGATTACAACAACAGAACTTAGGATTAGGATTACAGCAAATGGCAAACGCAGCATCTCTAAATTCACAAATTGCTTCAAATTCAATTTTTCAACAAGTTGGGGCAGTAACGTATCCCAATCCCAGAGGCTTAAATCCCACAGCTTTTCAAACACAAAACATTACAGCAGTACCACCTGTACAAAATAATACTAACTCTGGAACAAAACAAAGGGTTTTTACTGGAACAGTTACCAAAGTTCATGATAATTTTGGTTTTGTCGATGAGGACGTATTTTTTCAAACAAATGCTTGTGTTAAGGGTTCTAACCCCATGGTGGGTGATAGAGTATTGGTGGAAGCATCATATAATTCTAGTATGCCCTTTAAATGGCATGCTACTAGAATACAAGTGTTACCGATGACAAATCAAACCCCTACAAGACATTCAAATAACTCTAAAAATTTTTCGAATACAAGTACATATAATGCCGTCCCTCCTCCATCAGATGGATCAAATGGAAATCATTTTAGTAGAAGTAACAGACCGAAAACATCTCTCGGGGGCCGTGGAAGGGAACGGTCTAGAGATAGAGATAGAGATGATGATGAAGTAGAAAGAAAACGGAGACGTGAGGAGAGATTAAGAGAAAGAGAAAAAGAAGAAAAAAAATCCCCAGTGAGGAGACGATCTCGGTCTCCAAAGTCAAGAAGGCGTTCAAGGATTGTTCCCAGATATATGGTTCAGGTTCCTAAAATACCATTAGATATGTGAGTAAGAAATTAATTAAGTTCATAATGAGTTAAATAAGACATTCTGAGTAACATTCTAATTTTTAAATCATAATTTAAAATAATAGTCATTTTCCTGACTAAAAACAGCTAAGTAATGTTTAATTTCTGAAAAACAAATAAACAATTAAACAATATTATTGTTATGTATAATATATTAGTTTTCTATTTATTTTATGTCTCCATTCATTTTCAATATATTTTCTGAACTTCTTTTATAATTCCAAGGCTCCTTGTTCTATTCAATAATTGTAAACTAATGCTTCACTCGAGGCTTCACTATAAATAGTTACTCTTGCCTCCAAGTTTAAAAAATGTTTTATTTAATAATTTTGCGATTACTTTTTCCAGTTAGGCTTTTCTTTCAAATTTTGTGGTTATTATTGGTAATAAATTGCATATGTCTTAAATAGCAGGGTACTAAGGAACTACAACATTGATGGGTTTTGATTGCATGAATCGTTCAAACGGTTATTCAGAAAGGAGAAACCCCGGAGAAGTTAAATTAGAGGGTGGAAATTGGAGATAGGGTTGAAAATGACACCCTTATGGTTTTTTGAGTATATCTCGAAAACGAAGCAAAATTTGAGGGTATTGCATAGGAAAAATTTTTGTAGATAATGAGATTTTCTATCGAAATAGCTTATTTAAAAAATTTATTTACTGCAAAATATATTAAAGACAATTTAACAAAAAAATGCAAAAAATTCAATTTTTTGTTTTTTTTTACTTTTATGCAACATTTTTTTGGGCAGAGATAGGTATAGGCATTGCTTCATAGAAAAAAAAAGTATATAAAATTTCCTACAAAATGATGAATTATAGAAGCTTTTCGATGAAAATAAACTGAGTTATAGTCGTTCAAATTTTGCCATTTTTTTCGGTTTTTACTGAATTTATGACAATATTAATTTAATACTTTATTTTGAATATGCAATTGATTTTTAATCAATAAAGACATGTTAAATTAATTTATCAATAAAAATTAAATGTTATACGAACGTGTATAGTTTTTATTTTTTTTTAATAAATTAACAAATATTAATTTATAAAAATTTCTATTTGTTCAACTAAAATTAACATATTGTCAATTGTGACAATGCTCAACAAACAAAGGTATCAGAGGACGATGTTCTTCAAGAAGTCGACGAAGAAATTGATATGCAGTTTGATAATATTATTGAAGAAATATGATAATTAAAATTATGAAATGTAAAAAATTTAATTTAAGTTTAATAAAATGTTATTTACATAAACTAATTTTATTATTTAAAATTTTTGCATTAAATATTTTTTATATTCACAAAAAAGCAATTTTTAACAAAAAGTAATTATAATTTGTTTAATATACAGGGCTGGAAAATCCGCATGGTGCATCTGCCTTTACATGAGAGTGACAAAGCAAAAGAACAAGGATGGCTATAGTGAAGACGTTTCATAATCTGAATAGTCACCGCGCGTTTTGGGTTAGAACTATTCAGATTATGAAACGTCTTCAATGTAACCATCCTTGTCTATCGCACGGATTTCTATGACTTCTTTATCGCTCTTACGTAACGGCCGATGAACCATGAAGACTTTCCGAACCTGTATATAAAACCATATAACTTTTATTTTTATTGATAAATGAATTTAACATACATCTTTATTAAATAAAAATGAATTACGTACTCAAAAATAAGTATTAAAACAATATTGTCATAAATTTGGTAAAAACCAGAAAAAAGATAAAGTTTGAACAACCATAACTCAGTCTATTTTCATCAAAAAAACTTCCATAACCCATCATTTTGTAGAAAATTTTATATACTTTTTTTTCTATGATGCAATGCCTATACCTATCTCTGCTCAGAAAAAAGTTATTAGCATAAAAGTAAAAAAAAAACAAAAAATTGATTTTTTTGCATTTTTTTGTTAAATTGTTTTTAATATATTCTGCAGTAAATAAATTTTTTAAATTTTTTAAATAAGCTATTTCGATAGGAAATCTCATTATCTAAAAAATTTTTCCAATGCAATACCCTCAAATTTTGCTTCGTTTTCAAGATATACTCAAAAAACCTTAAGGGTTGCATTTTCACCCCTATCTCCAATTTCCACCCTCTAATTTAATAGCACTCCGTGGTTTTTTCATTCTAAATAACCATTTGAACGATTCATGTAATAAAAACCCATCAACGTTGTAGTTCCATACCATATGACAGAATCAATAGCCTATAAAGGAATTACTAAATACGAAATTAGAAAAATTTGTGGCTTTTTAAAAAATTTTATATTGAAATGTCTAAACTGATAGCCACAGTAGAAAATTTAAATTCAAATTTCTGAGGGATTTTTAGCGATATGTCATAAGAAGTATGCCTTTGTTATGAAAAATAAGGTGGTGTTTTGAAAACACTGCTTTCTGCCAATAAAGAAAACAAAATACAGTTTAAGGTATCTTTAGCGAACTTTACTTGCGAGTTTACTTGTTAGACAAAAACTAAACTTATAGCTTATTCCGAGGGTTATTCATATTTGACTAAGCCAAAAACTCACCTAGGTATGTCAAGTTTGATTAAAATATCTTATAGTGGCAGTTGTGATAAAGAAAATAAAATAAAAAAATTTTTTTAAGAAATTTGTCACTAATGTTGAAAAGTTTCCTGTACTGGTTGACATATCGTTAGAATAGGCTTCTTGAGGTTTCGAGGGATATATCCCTTCTTCAGAAGAAACTCTGAGACTGACCAGTATTTATACTTGCTACATACATTGACTTGTATTGTCTGGTGTAAGATTTGAGTTCACTGGCCTGTGATATTCCCTGTTCTTATTTTTATTTTCCAGAACTTCTATTCTTTCTCTGTAGAGTCATGGCCAAAATCTTTTTTATTCATTGAGTTATGTGAAACAAATATTTTTTTCATATTTTTGAACTTTTCTTGATGTTGTTACGAAAAACTAAAAAGTTTTTGTTCACATTATTGAGATGTTCATGAGAATGTTTAATATCGAAGCATGTTCACATTATCATAAACCTTCAGTAATTTTTTTGAACTTAAGTGTAGGAATGTACAAAAATTATAATGTACCTTGTAGTTATATAAAATAAATAATAATATAACAAACATTTTCTTATGCATTGTTGTTCCTTTATTAGGCCTAAGGGAGATGTACTTGAGGTTCGTAGAAGATACAATAATCTCTATATTCCTTCAGACTTCTTTTATACCAGCATCCGTTGGGTAGATGCATTTCCACCAGATAAACAATTTACCTTAAATAAACCTTGTTCTTTTCATATAATGAGTAAGGAAATTGATGCTGCTACTGAGAATAATGCAATTCTTGAACCACCGGATGCAGACTATATATTTTCAGCAAAGGTAAGTACCTACTAAGAATTTGTGTTTTAAAATGATTAAAAAATGTTATTATAGATGTGTGTACAATATTGACTTGTTCAAATATATCAGATTTCTGTTTTGTTACAATATACAGGCACCGTTACTTAAAACTCCCCGAGTCTGCATCTCTTATAATTTTGAAGATTTTGTTGTAGGTACCTAATTGAATATTGTATCGAATAAAAAAAAACAAGTGATTAAAAGGAAATGGGGGCTGTTGCAAATAAATTTTTCCGGATGAATTTTTTCTTTAGCGACTATATATAATAGTTGTCACAAAATAGGTAAAATCTGAGGACACTTTTTTACAAGTTTTTTTCGAGGAATTTCACTGTATATTCAGATCTTCATTGTGATGTTTCCGAGAAACCATCATCAACTTTCTTTTTTGTTATGTGGACCATATTGAATTTTAAGCTGAGCATATAGAGTATTTTTTTGGCTTTTCAATGATATAAGTAGGAAAAAAATTTCAAAAACAACCTCACAAATCAATATTTTAATATTTTTAATACATCTGACAACACCGCATTTTTTCGAAACTATTATAGAATAGTTTCAAATTTTTGTAAAAGCTCATTATTAATGATTTTAAAATCGGCAAAATGGCTTTGCGTTATTCCAATGAAAAAAAAAATTATTGCCCGTTATTATATCTTTCGTAGTTCTTAGCATGCAGCTTTTCAAAACTTCCATACATTCTCAAATTTGTTATACATTTATAAAAATACATTTATTTGGTGGTTGTCTTTCGGGATAATTTCCAATATAACTTTTTAATGTCACAGTTGCTTTTTTATTATTTTTAATAAAGCACTCCAACATCCACAACTCCTTATTCATTGGAATAACGCAACGCCATAACATTAATAATACCTAAGCTTTTACAAAAATTTTAGATTATATAATAGTTTCAAAAAATTATACGGTGTTGCCAGATTTATTAAAAAAATTAAAACATTGATTTTTGAGGCTGTATTTGAAATTTTTTTTTACTCATAATGCATCATTGAAAAGCCAAAAAAATGCTTTATTTGCTCAGCTTAAAATTCAATATAGCGCCCATAAAAAAAAAAGAAAATTGTTGATGGTTTCTAGCAACCGAAACATCGCAATGAAATTCTAAATGTACAGTGATATTACTCGAAAAAACTGGCTGTGAAAAAATATTTTCAGATTCTTCTAAATAAAAAAGTTAAGACGATTTCGAAAATGTCACATTTAATTTTTTTCAAAATAACTCAAAAACCTGAAGAGCTAGGACCGGTCTGCAGGCACAATTAAGCTACTAACAGAACTGTCTAAAACTTTCTCCATTTAACCATATTCCTATCTTTTATAGTTTCCCATATACCATCATCATGCTTCACCAAAATGGTCCACACAGTAGAAGTCGATAGGTATTATTGCTACATAGGGTCTTTAAAATTAAATTGGAATGATATATGACAGCTACTTCAGAAACTATTAGATATGTGAGATAGTTAAATTGGAGTAAAATTACCTAATTTGGTGTGTATTCACTTCTCAAAGAGATATCGAAAATATCTTTGTTAGTTTTTTAAATTTTTCGAGAAATGTGATCTTTCAGAACACATTTTTCATATCATTTTTGCTCCTCTATTTGAATGTGGAATAAGATTTTTATTGAAACATTTTGTCTTACGGCAATTATCAGTTTTTTTATAAAAAATATAGTCATATTAATATTTTCATGGCATTCTTATTCTTTATTTTCTTCAAGTACAATAACATTCAATACTGTTTAGTGACATTTCAGATTCAGACCTAAGGTATTTAGAGACAACTTACATTAGTATAAAACTTAACAAAGATATATTGGAACGACTTGATATTTTTTCCTTAACTTTTATTGCCTTTATTCTACTATTCTATTCTATACAAATTTTATTTATTAAGATTTATTAACATACAAACAATTTTCTCAGGGATAGATCTTACTTTGGAAATTTAGGAAAACTAAAATTAAAAAAAACTCAAAAACTAACATATATAGGGTGTCCCGTTCATGTTTCAAAATAACTTGTGTGCAAGTTCCTCATGGGAAAATAATGGAGGTAGTTCATGTAACGTTTTTTTCTTAGACTTCCTGTTTTCGAGATACAGTGTGTTGAAGTTGTTAGTTCCCAAATGGTTTTCCTTAATTATCTTTAAATCGGCTAAAGATAAAAATGTCAAAATTTCAGCTGTGCGTTAAGAATAATGTGCAAACGGTTTCTTTCTGAAAAACAGTGTTGTCAATACAGGTAATTGCAGGGATACAATCGAAAAAAAAATATGTTAAAAGTCAAAATTTGTTACATTGCTAAACAGTTTAGTAAACTCTGAAGCATACTACAAATAAATTGTATACTTGTCGAAATTTGGTAGCATGTACCATTTTCGAGAAAAATGAAGTTGTATTTTTTGCTCACATAAAATGGCACAAGTACATGTACAGTACACAAGTAACAGAATATTAAATTGAAAGGATGCTACAATTGAATGGGCTGAAGACATTTAGCTACCAATAGTCTTTGCATCTAAGAATATAATTTTAATTTCTTACATATCACATAAAATAGTTAACTTGTAAAAAAATTATTAACTTAAAGAAATAAAAAAATTAAAATTTATTCTAAATTTAAGCTTGTTGTAAAGTAACATTTAAAAAAGTAAATCGAAATAAACAAAACAAAAACATTATGGTAATTAATTATCTATTAATAATTAATTTTAGATTTTGTAAACTACTACACAACCACCAAATAAACAGTTGTTGAATGGACTGAATTGTTGATGGACATGAATACTTAAAAAAAGTGATAAGAATAGAAAAATATAAGGAAACAAACTCGGAGACAGACAGAACAAAATATCTGCACAATTAAATAAGTGAGCAAATCTCAAAATACTACATTAGATGCTGAAATTGCCCCCTATCTGCTTCTATTCAACTTAATTTTTCTCGAAAATGGTACATGCTACCGAATTTCGACAAGTATACCTTTTTTTTTGTAGTATGCTTTAGAGTTTACAAAACCATTTAGAAATGTAACAAATTTTGACTTAACATTTTTTTTTTTTTGATTGTACCCCTCCAATTACCTGTATCGGCGACACTGCTTTTCAGAAAGAAACCGTTTGCACATTATTCTTAACGCACAGTTGATGTATACTCGTGTACAAATTTTAACATTTTTATCTTTAGCCGATTTAAAGATAATTCAGGAAAACCATTTGGGAACTAACAACTTCAACACACTGTATCTCGAAAACAGGACGTCTAAGAAAAAAACTTTACATGAACTACCCCTATTATTTTTCCATGAGGAACTTGCACACAAGTTTTTTTGAAACATGAACGGGACACCCTGTGTATTTGATGAAAAATAATATTGACAGTCCGAACAGTAATGTCATTGAACTAAAATATTAAGGAATATAAAGCCACAAAAATATTGTTTGAATTTAAAAAAATTAAACAAAAACAAAATGTAATAAAATCTAATTTCATTTTTGGATAGAGGAACAAAATGAAGTGTTTCTCTATCTTGGTTCAAAAAATTATAAATCAGAATTTGAAAATATTACATTTTTAAATAAATCTAAGAAAGATATTTTAGATTTCTACTCCAGAAATTAATACATTCCAAAGTAGGCAATTTTGTTTGAATTTATTTGTCTGTTCTATCACAGATAATATAGCTTATCGCCACAGACTGCGTGTTAAATGCTGGAAATTGGCAACCCGAAATCCAGCTATAAAATTTAGCGTGATAACTCTCCTACTTGGTAATAGTTGGCAGTTCTAGCGGTGGCTTTGTTGCCAAATAATAACTCAAATAAATTTAATGCATTCGATTATGCAGTTAAAGAGATATGGAACTTATCTTTTGCTTGGAAATCACATTTGTGAATGCTAAATGAAATAAATCAAGTTAGAATTGAAACTATGAATTTACCAAATTAATTATTTATTTTATAACACCTTGAAATGGAAGAATTCAAAAACTTGAAATTCACGTTTATAGATTTGTGCGTCAACTTCCAATTTGGTACGATATTAACACCTAAGTATGTTTAAAAAATTGCATTATACAGGTTGTGTATCCTTAGATGTATCCTGCTCTCTTATTGTTGATTTCTTTAGATTGGTAAAATAATTATTGACACAAGTGTTGCATATTATGGATGACATTGGTAGTGCCCATATTTGTGACACAAGGTGTTCAAAAAAATTAACACAATGTAATATTGCTGGAACCTCAAGGAGTAGTTGAATACGAAATTTATTAAAAAAAAAACAACATATCATCAATCAATGATCCTTGACAGAGATAAGATAATGTGTTCGC
Organism: Anoplophora glabripennis; assembly: GCF_000390285.2. Taxonomy (NCBI): domain Eukaryota; kingdom Metazoa; phylum Arthropoda; class Insecta; order Coleoptera; family Cerambycidae; genus Anoplophora; species Anoplophora glabripennis. Next base: position 82,263 of record NW_019417078.1, read on the forward strand.
TACTGCTGTTGCAATTTTTGCAAACTTTTTTGTTTTTCGACATACGGACTTCGGACCTTTTCCATTCAACGCAGAACGGACAATCAGAACCAGGGATGTGGGGAGATTTTAAAAATTATTTTTTTCGATTCAAAGCACCGTTTCCGAGTTATCAGACCTTTTTTTTACTGTATCACCTGACACACCTTTTGTTTCCGAAATTTATTTCAATATATGGACTTCGGACCTTTTGCATTCAACGCAGGAGGGACATACAGAACCAAGGCTGTGGGGAGATTTTATCAATTACTTTTTCGATTCAACGCACCGTTTCCGAGTTAAAAACACTTTTTATTCTATGATGTCACACACCGTTGGTCCCGATTTTTTTTTTCGACATGCGGACTTCTGACATTTTTCACTCGATCACCAATCAGAACCATGGGAGATTTTTTGATATTTCGAGTTATTTCCGAGGTACAAGCAAATACTGTTTTTTTTCTTTCATATACTGTAACACCCTCTGTGTCACCCACCAAATCCTCTACTCAGAACCAAGGGGAAATTTGTTTATATTTCCAGCCATTTCCGAGCAAAAACCGTTTTATTTTCTCATACATTGTGACATCATAGCTCGCTAACGAAGGCTAAAAAGACCACGCGTTCTACCCCATGCTCCCTTCCTAGGTGTCCTGAAGATGCTGGAGAAGTCCCAGAGGCTCCTGAAGACAGCAGAGGGAGAGGCAGAGAGAGAAAAGCCCTCTATGAGGACAAAGTCACTCTATCTCTCTATCTCTATCGCACACTATAACTCTTATCTCTCTCGCACACAATCAGACAAAAACGACAGAAACTAACCTTCCTTTAAAAATACATGGGATTTATCATTATCAGAATAATCCATTTTAATTTAAAAAATTTAAAAGAATAAAATGGGTTATTCTGATGACGAAAAATAAAACATAATTAAACTGTATTATTCAAATAACAATAATGTGCAAAAGTTCTTCAGGAATATCGGTAAATTTATTTGGGGGACGAATCCCGTCAACAAACACTAAAAAATATTATTAGTAACCTTAGGTGGCCAGAAAACAGCCCCGATCTCAGTCCTTTCGACATATTTTTGTGAGGACACTTCAACAAAATATATTACTAAAGACCTCGAAATTTACAAGTATTGAAAGAAAAAATACACGAAATGTTTGATAATTCTGAATTTGTTTTTAAAGCAATAAATAGTAAATTAAAGCATATTTTCAACTGTATCCCAATTACTTGTTGTAAAAATTGTGGGTATTTTAATATTATTTCGTTTTTAGGTATTTTCCTTATGTTGTTGTAAAGGTTAGTTATAAAAATCGTTGTTTGTTAATTTTTTTAATGATTTTTTTACTTTAAACATATATTTTGTGCCAGCAAATTTTGATGTTAAAAGAAGTAAAGGAAAATTCATACATTTTTATAGTAAGTATGTAAGTATTTTAAAGTTTTTTCTACCTTTACAAATACAAAAAAAACACTGTACTTACATTCCGCAACATACTAATAACCCACCTTGTATATTAAATAATTTATCATCATCAAATATTAAAAAAAATATATTACAAGCTGTTTAAAATATTATTATGAATTTTGTTTATTTGGAAATATATTTTCTGCAGTATTTCAATACCAAAAAATGAAAATAGTAGCTAATTAACGAAATTATGATTAAATAAGTTAATTGTGACACCGCTGCAGAATATCATATGAAACTACATATTTATTCGTTGACTCTTTAAAAACATTTTTATCAATACCTACATCATACATTTAAGTATATACAGTAATGCAAAGAACAGATATTGATAAAATGTGTACAAAATAAATTCGTAAGTACACCTGGCAACATTACCAAAGTTTTGTTTATATGTTGCTGGTATACACGGAATGCGGGCCGATTTGATTCTTCCTAAAATTTTGCTGGTGGTGTACTCTATCGGCAATTCGGTGATTTAAAATTGCTGGCCTATTCCAGTAGCGGTCTGTGGCAATAGCTATTTTGTCTGTGGTTCTATCTTTATAGTTTGTTGTAATATCTTGTTTATTTAAGTGAAGTATTTAATTTAATTCTTGGGGATTTTTTAGTGACAAACTCTAGTAAAAAATTTTAGAGGTTATTTTAGTAATAAAAATAATGATACAAGATACAAATTCCTCTGATGTTTTTTCCATAACATTATATTAACAGAATTGTTAGATAACTTGAAAGAATTTTAAAAAAAAATTAATACCATAACTTTTTTGTTTATTAAAGAACTCTAGAATATCAGTGATTTTTGCTCTGCTTAACAGAAAGAAATTCTTTTAATGTTGACATTCCAAAATATTCTCGTAGGAGCTTAAATTATTTGCTCATAGTTTACAGATATCTTGTACAGAAAAAAAGAATAAAAATACTATACCAAATACATACTGAAGTTAGTGAAAAAAGTAAGCACTGAAAATTGCTTTGTTAGGACAGTAGAACCTCGATAATCCTACAAACATTTTCCTTTTTAATGCTAATGTTACCAGTGTACTAAACATGTTTAGATACAGCACATAGCACAGAGAAAACTGCTACGAGAGTCGTATGCATATTTGTCTCCTTCAATGTCTACCGAATCCCATACAACACTTATCTCGCAGCCAACTTGTGCCCATCTCGCTAATGTGTGTCCAAACTAATACATTTTTTTTATGTTTAGAAATTGCTAGAAACCGTCATATTTTTATTTACAGGTAATGCTAATGAGTGTGCCTGGAATGGAAGAATTTTATCAAAAATGTTGTCCTATGGCTGAAGATAAAGACAGACGTGATAGGGACAGCGAAGACAGAGATTTTGTTCATCCAACCAGATTAATCAACTTCTTAGTAGGGTTAAGAGGCAAGAATGAAACCATGGCAATTGGTGGACCCTGGAGTCCATCGTTAGATGGAGAACATCCAGATAAAGATCCCTCAGTCCTAATCAAAACAGCCATTCGAACTTGCAAAGCATTAACAGGAATCGATTTATCCAATTGCACTCAATGGTAAGTAATCCTAATAAATTCAAAAGTTTTATGGTAGAAGAAACTTTCCACTCTGTAGATGTAACCAATAAACTGAGATATAACTGATTTTGATCCTTAATCCTTGAATCATTTACATTTATGGTCATAAATAGATTTATCATAGACATACATCTATTTAAATCAGCAGCAGTCATATTTTTTTATATCAGCGACAGATATTTGCCTTTGCCAATGCTTAAAAATTTGTGACATCACTATAAAATATATTTTAATTACACGTTACATTTTGAAAAACAATTGCTGATAACATGGAGAATTTCTCCTAATTAACGTATTTGTGATATATTAAGTGATTTATGTTATAAATATCTTTTGAAGACATTTTGGTATTAAAAAGAACATAAATAAGAAAACCCTGTACTTAAATATTTTTAAATATGAAACAGATAAGATATTCAGATGATATTTGGAATATTATGATGTAACTTTTTTAAATATAAACAGCTCACTTATTTAAAGATAGCAAATTTTTAAGGGGAAAATATTGAATATATATTTTTATCAAAGTAGCAAAATGTTTATATTTAATTTATTTTCCCTAAAATATCCTTAAGGAGGTTTATCGGGTACCTCTAAAGTCAAATGAGAGTTTCTGTAGATTCGCTAGTGATTAATGTAGTAAGCCTTTAGATTTGGCAACATTGTAGTGATGGGAAATTCCGTTTATTTTCGCAACCCGGGTCATCCAGGTCAATTATGAAAATGATCCGTTCATGAAGACCCGTTCATATGAACGATAACAAAATAGTATCAAATCCTATCTGTATCATTCGGTATCAGTCGGTCCCTACGCGATAGACTGCCTCTTTTTGTCACGGTTTGCGGCTTGCGGCGGCTAATATCTTCCTACACCTGCACATGCACTGTCAACATGTGATAGATTTATAGCCATATATTTATATTTGTATTTTTTTAAAGAAACAAATACATTATTTAATTCCAGACACTTTTTATAAATGTAAATCATGTCAGAAAATGTATCGTTAATGCTTATGCAAAAAAATAATACAGATATTATGAGGAGCCCTTAAAAGCGCCTAAAATAAATCTCAAATTTAAAACAATTTTTATTTAGTTTAGTTTTATAACAGCAGTTCTTGAGGAAATTTTGCAGTTGTATTATATTCCACTGTTGGTTAAAATTTAAGAAATGTCTGAAAAAAAAGGAGTAGAGTATGGATTTTTTTTACTAAACGGTGTTGGTGATTAGGCAAAATGCAACTTACAAATAAGGGTATATTTTCAAGTAATTTCTCAATTTCTTTCCTGATGTTACCTCTACTTCCCACTTGATAAATTTCAATAATTAATAATACCTAGTTATGGCAACAAGTATTAAATTTCTATACACTGTTGTATAGAGAATTTTAAACTAAATACCTAATAAATAACTTTAAAAGGTATGAGTTAGGTACTATTAAAATAAAAATAGTATCAGGGTTATATTTGTATGTTACATTCTAAAATTTAATTCAAAATAATTTAATCTTATGTAACATGAAAATTAAATTAGACATCTATTGAGTTGTTACGAAAATTTGTGAAAATGAACATCAAGATTTAGAACTATGTTCCTAATATTAATTGTTTATATATATATATATATATATATCTATTATTATTAAAATAAGAATTGCAGTTATTTACCACTTTTCTAGACGAATAATATAATTACTTTTTATAATAGTCATCTGAATGCAGTCAGTCTCACAGTCAATGTTTTTACAATTATTTTCAAAACATTTTAGTTAGTTCGAGGTACATGAAAATATATATATATGTATGTAATTTGCTTTTCTTCTGACTTTGAAACAAAACGATAATTCATAATCGAGTCAAGTATCAAAATGTTCTGCTTTTCGTAACTAGTTATGAAAAGTTTGGATTTTATTTACATGAATTAATACTTTTAATGACTTAATTATATGAAAAATAAAAACTCAAATTACTCTTAATAAGTTTTTACTAATTATTTCTCACTTGTTACATAGGTAGCTATTGTGGAAGTTTAGAAATATGCTTATTTATTCCAATAAATTATTTATTGCAATAGATTACCTAAATATGATAAAAATATATAAAGAATGTAACAGCGGCTTTGCGATAGGGCTGGTATCAAAACGGATTAAGACAATAACATTTTTTTTTCCTAAAATGATTCCTAAGAGATTTATGGTCTTGGTTTTAAGACTTCCACAACTAGTGCTGTTGTTTAAAATACCATCGTTTTTCGGGTTGTAATGCCATAGCCATGTACCTGGTCACCGCCAGTTATAAACTTACATTGCACTTCCTTAGCCTTAACTAGGAATCTTTGACCTGAAGCTGATGACAATGATGTATGGCGAAACGTTTGGAAGCACTGCATGTGATCAATTACAGAGGCCACTATGGGACATTTCAGAGGACCACCATTGTATGAGGAGCAGTTCTATCATATAGCAGGTCTACACCCGAGAGCGACAAGAGCAGGTTAAAATTTTTAGCTGAAGCGAAGGAAGTGCAAGACCAGAAACAGTTGCCACGGCATTACAATCTGAAAAACCATAGTCTCTGATTGATCCGTTTTTAAAAATTAGTAGAGGAACATAGCTTCTTTTTCAATTATTTAAGAGTTATTCATCATAAAAACTTCAAATTTTCAAATTTGGCACAGAGCTGAAGCCTCATAGTAGCAATCTCGTACTTTCATGTACATAGAAATTTGAATCTTATTTGAGCTGCTTCATTTATTAAAATCTACATAAGAAGATTCTTTTCGAGATCAAATTACTTTTTTGACAGTTGAAACCTGTCTCTTTCTTCAGTTTTTCGCTTATATCTCCGAAAATAAGCCTCTAATCGACATGAGGCATACTCATCGATTTTCTTCCTGAGGAAATTTGCTACAAAGATAGGCTTTTGCGAAAGCTCGCAAAATTTTTTTTACATTGCAAAATTAGCAGTGAAAAAAAAATTGCAAAATTTTCAGAATTAAATAAAAAGAACAAATTGTACTGAAATTGAATGAAACTACAGGAAAAGATAACCGTTGGGGGTGCTCAACAAATACCCGCAATTTGACCCCCAATTTCAAAATGGCGGCCTATTGCAAAATTGTAAAGTCGAAAACGCGAGCGCGTATATCTTCTGTCCAGGCCAAGATATCGAAATTCGGAAAAGGATCGAAAGGTAATTACATTATTTCGCGTCTGTGTAAATTTTTAAGATGCAAAATAAAAAAGTTATTAACAAAAAACCAAAAAAAAAACATAAATAGGGTCTTTTCCTCGGCGATTTTTTAATAGCGCTTAGCCGCGCGGATCACGCTGTCATTAACAAACATTTACTTGGTCACTTCGTGGTCAAATCCATTAAAAAAAAATTCTGCGTATAAAGGAAGTCTTCTATTTTACGAGATCAAGTTTATTACAAAATATTAAATAGAACAGCCAAAATGCCTTTTAAAGAAAAAAAAATATCTCGGCTCCTATTGGTCGTATCGAGACGCTTTTTTTTTCTTAATTCATGTTTTTTAAGCACTATTTGATGCAATTGGTTTGAAATCTGCATATTAAAAAAATTGCTGAGATAAGGAATTTTTTTTTGGTTTTTTGTTAATAACTTATTTTGCAACTCAAAAATTTGAAATTTACACAGACGCGGGACAATGTAATTATAGTTACAATTTCGACTTTATAATTTTGCAATAGGCCGCCATTTTGAAATTGGGAGTCCCAATTGCGGGTATTTGTTGAGCACCCCAACGGTTATCTTTTCCTGTAATTTCATTCAATTTCAGTACAATTTGTTCTTTTTATTTAATTCTGAAAATTTTGCAATTTTTTTTTCACTGCTAATTTTGCAATGTAAAAAAATTTTTGTGCGCTTTCGTAAAAGCCTATCTTTGTAGCAAATTTCCTTAGGAAGAAAATCGATGAGTAATGCCTTATGTCGATTAGAGGCTTATTTTCGGAGATATAAGCGAAACACTGAAAAAAGAGCAATCATTATTTTTTCTTTTGTTATAAACAATATGACGCTCGACCTCTACAAATACACCAATTTAGGCTTTTATTTTGGAATAGCATTTTGGAACACTGATACCTTAATTTCAGAATCATGATAACAGAAAATGCAAAAATGTAATAATAGATTCTATGGAGTAGGAAATTTCTCTCATAATTAGTCAATGTTGCTATAGTGTGAAGTGTAAGCTCTTTCTTGATATAGTTCCTATTTTTTCTCTCTAAAGATTGTCTGCAACACTTCAGCTTCTTTCTATTTCCTAGAGGCCATACACAATATGATGAAAATAATTGTAAAATAATGTATGAAATTAAATGACAACAAAAATGTGTAAATTGTAGAAGGTAACCATGGTTATTTAATATAACAAACATTGATATTAGTGAATAAAAATTAAGTAATATTATAACTAGTTCTCAATTTCTTCTCATATTATTGGAGCTATAAAATTTCTAACAATTTTTGTATTACAGGCACAAATACAAAATTGTTAATTATTTATGATCAGTTTACAGAATGAAAAATTGCTAAATGAAAAACTGGTGGGTGGTGAAAACTAAAGTGGTCATATTTAGATAATAATGAGGTGTAGGCAGACTTCTAATGTTTTTTTAGGGAATGATTTATATGCTCATAGAACTTGAAATTTTGAGAAAAATTTGCAAAATTAAATATTAATTTTTAGGTTGTCTTCTCTGATGTCTCGAAAGAGTTGCACAGATATGTTCAAAATATACAGGGTGTTACAAAATTCGCGGACATGGACTGTGGGATCGTATTATGCTAGATAAGGTGATAAAAAAGTGTTTTTATGATTTTTCATTCAGACCAGTATTTTTCGAAATATAGCAGTATCGAATATTCAAAAATAAAAAATATATTTATAAATTTCAATTTTCAATCATTAGATAAACAATTACGACAAATGAGTTACAACAATTGTTCAAAATTTCTACTGTCTGCTGTTAAACATACTTAAGCACATTGTGCTATTGCTCTAATGAAGTTGCTTATCACCTCTGGTGTTATATTTGTTGTATTGATTGAAATAGACGGTTCTGCAATTCATTCAAATTTGCCACTGGTGTTCTGTACACCAACGTTTTTAAGAAATTCCAAAATAAAAAATCATATGGCGTTAGGTCTGGCGAACGAGGTGACCAAGCAACTGGACCGCCTCTGCCAAGCCAATCGCACTGTTTCACCTGCACGATTATTTGAAGCTCCTAGAGCCATCAGCATATCATACTATTCACGATTTGAATAATTGTGGTCTATTATTTTGCAGTTTGTATTGACGGGTACATTTACTGTACTCTAATGATGTCAAAGTATTGATAAATGCTTTCTGAATTGTCATTAATTGTTGTAGAGCTGTCTGTTTCAAACAAAACAACAAATAACGCCGGAGATGGTAGGTACGCAACTCCGTTCGAGCTGTAGCACAATGTTCTGAAGTATGTTTAGCAGCAGCTGGTGGAAATTTTAAACAATTCATTTGTTATAATTGTTTATCAAATGATTGATTTTTCGATATTTAAAACTGCTGTGTCTCGAAAAATATCGATCTGATTGAAAAATGATAGAGACATTTTTTTATGACCTTATCTAGCTTAACACGATCCCAGAGTCCGTGTCCGCGAATTTCGTAACACCCTGTATATTTTTTCATGCTTAGCTGATAGATACATCAGGTTTTCTATAAAATTCAATTTTCAGTTATACCTCTTTAAATAGTCAATCGATACATTGTATTTTTCAAACTCTATAATGGTGCAACTATAATAAGAATTCTGTGAAAATAGTTAATAGGTTACAAAAACAGGGGTCTTAGTTAAATTGTTTATTTCATAAATTTCGTTCATGAATGTTCTCCCAAGTCCCACACTTTATTATTAAAATATGACTACTTTAATTTCATCCAACTGCCACTGATTGTGAATCAAGTTTGTAAATTATCTTTTTCTTTTATCATTACTAAAATTATGGGGTAGGTAAATAAAAGTTTTGGTTCATATTAGACTGAATAACTAATGAATTTATTCATACTTCAACAAATCAACAGTCATTATTGAAAAAGTAATTAACCTTTTTAACTGATCACTTCACTTTTAATTAGTACCTTATATTTCTTGAATTTAAATTAAAGCTACATAAAATTTTTTAACATCCCAAAAACTATTCCTTTAGTATGATGTTGATTTATTACATCAATTTAATTTAGTATTTAATTACGAATATACAGTGTGTTCATGTACTAGGTGAAAAAAGAAAAAAATTGAAGAAAAATAAGTTGCATTATACTCACCAGACTCAATTTAGAGCAAAATTCAAATTTGTGATAACGTTCTGTTGTCCTGGCACAGTTTCTTTATTCACATTTACCAGAGAGAAAGATAGTTGTTCCAGATTTTAAGTTGCAGTTCCTACTGAAACATTTTTTGTTCTATCCATTCATATTTCCATTTCTTGTGTGTAAAGCTTGTGACGATTAGATTTCCTATAGAGGTCTTTAATTCCTTATAAAGAAATATATAGTTGGTAAATGGTTTTGCATTTAAGGTATCGCCTGATAATTAAAAATTATTATTCATCTTTAAATTTATTGTTATCAAGAGATAAGAATTGACTTTCAGTACTGTACGTGCCTAATTTACGATACTTATATTTCTATTAATAGTATATTTTTTTAATAATTCAGGAAATGAGAAGAAAAATCAGTATAAGGGGTTAAAAATATTTTAAATAGATATTAAATAGTAAAGATAGAAGACATAGGTTGGAGAGTCTAGGAGACTTGTGTAAGATATGTGTGATTAGATTGTGTTTGGGTTAGGATATTATGACCTGCTCACACATTGTGTTCCGTTAGGTACCGTTTTGTGGAGCTGTATTACCGGCGCAGCGAGTCAACCCACAAGGGGAAGGCTGTACCTGCACGTGTTGAGACAGTGGTGCTCTTTCTGCCAGATGTATGGAGTTGCTTGCCTACCCGACTGGAGTGGGACAACCTACACCAGACCTACAGGAAGCAGTTGGAACGTATCTTGAAAGTCGAGCAGGAGGGCAACGATGATGCATCAACGGCTGATGAAAAGGCACCTCTCTTTATAAATCTATGTATAAATAGGCTAGGTATACGCTGTGCTGTGGCTGGGCCAAACTGCATTCGCCACCGACAAAATTTTGATGGAATGGCCTAACCTCACCTGGCTCTTGTGGTGACTGAATCTGTCTGAATCTATATTGAATGAGTGTTAGCGTGAAAGATGAATGTAGCTTATTTGCATTACCTCATACTCAAGGAATATTTTTTCCCTTAGGAAGAAGAAGTACCTTCTGATAAATTGGAACCTACTCACTATTCACAGCTAGATCCTAAGACTATGGTTGTTGGGGCTTTAAGGAATGAACTGAAAGCGAGAAATATTAGTTGTAAGGGATTGAAGTCACAGCTCATCGCTAGACTTTCAAAGGCATTGAAAGCAGAAGCGGAGAAAAATGACGATAATAATAAAGATAAGGAAGAATCAGAATCGGAGAATGTACAGGATGACAAGAAAAGTGAAGTAAGTTATTAATTTTTCAGTTTTTTTTTAGGAAAAAATTAAAAGAATTATACGAGGGTTGCGTTCTGTATGTTCTGTAAATAGAGAACAAAAAAAGAAATTAATCATTGTTTTTCAAAATATTCTCCATGAAGATCAGCACATTTGCATACGCTTGAACAATTTTTCAAAGCACTCCAAAATATGCATTTCGAATGCATCAACCTCTTCTTCAGGCATCTTAAAATGTTGACCTCGTAATTTATTTCTGATGTATGGCAAAAAAAATCATTGGATGCCAAATTACGGCTACAATTAAATTCCATATACGCCCGATATACGGTGGTTTTTAATGGTGCTTCATTGCCAAAAGTCGAATTAAGTTCATCAATGCACTGTGTAGAGATAATCCATGTTGAAAGTTGTAAAAAATAATTGCACTGAAATGTTTACAACTTAATTTCATTTTTGGCCAAGACAAATTTTTCAAGTAACTGTAAACAACACAAATAGCGCCTGTACGTCAAAACGTTCTCCAGTAAGTATACTGACAAAAAGTCGAAATTTACGATAGGGATGTCAGTTGTCAGATTCCAGCACCAGTTTCGCCCATTCCCGAAATATAAAAGGCAACTCTCATATTAGATAAGATATAAATTAAAAGTAAACTTTATTACAGATTAAAATAACTTTAACACTCCATATCTTGAAAACAAAACACAAAATGACTTCTAATTTTTTGATGTGCTATTACTCCTAGGATACATTGTACATTATTCTGAAAAAAATCTACTACTTTATTGACAGATGTCACAAATTAACGAAAGAGTTAATTTAACCCTTTCGCTGCGCAATACGTCTGAACGTAGCTACCGCGCCGTGCGCAATTGTTTATCGCGTGCGAATATATACGTCTGGAGCAGTTAGACCACTTATAGTTTTACATTATGTTGTGTTAAATTACGATATACGATAAATTTTACGATTTTATTTTGAATAAAATACAGTATATGTACTAAATAGAAACTGAAAGAAACATGAACAATCTTGGTACTATTACCAGTACCTCTTTCCATAAAAATATTTGTCACGCCTTACCAATTGCAATAACCGAGTCACTATGCGCACGGTTGCGAATATATACGGTTTGAGCAGCCTGATCCAATTTAACTATTCATGCGAATTTATCCGTCTGGAGCAGTTTGAGCCCTATAAATTTTTAGCGAATATATACGTCTGGAGCAGTGAAAGGGTTAAACAAAACCTGGAAATGCTTTGTTTTCTTGCTTGCTTAATATTCTTGCTGCACTATACTAAAATATGCCCTTTTGCAGATAAATAAACTAATGCAAAAAATTAAAGGGTCTAAAGAATTTCTGAAATTTTTCCGTGATTCTTGTCAGATTATATTTAGGTGAAAAATGATCATATTAGGAATTAAAAAAAAAACATTTTGAAGCTCTAAGATTCTAGTTTTTAAATCTTTCGGTCGAAATTTTTTAGGAGATTATCGTGCAATTCTAAGAAATAGCGGACTTAGAAAATTTTTTTTCAGCTAAGCCATTGCATGGACCAGATAACTGGTTTATTCAGCTTTAATTTCCTTTTTTATTAAATTTCGACACAACCATTTTTCATTGAAATATCGGGAGTTTTAATAGAAAAGGATCCTTTTGTCTTCAATCATCGATATCTCGGCGATAAATGATCGTACAGAGAACTGAAAGGGCAGTTTCGAAATCTGGATAAATTTCCTATAACATGCTGCCACAACTTTTCGCAAACAATATTTTTTTTTCATCTTTTACACAAATTTAAAAAACCAGGAGAAAAGGGTAATTTATGGTTTTTTAGAAAATTGACGGCTAAATTAGAAATATTGATGAAATGACTAATGTTAAGCATGACTTTTACAGTTCGATATACCCAGAAGAACCCTATGAAGTTTTTTTCTTTGCTTCAAACAATCAAACTTTTGAAAAAAATTAAAGGGCCAAGTTTTTTGAGCTTAGACACTTCATAATCATGATTAAAATGGAATGAAACTTCACAGGGTTCTTCTGGCTATATCGAACTGTAAAAGTCATTAGTTATTTCGTTAATATTTCTAATTTAGCCGTCAATTTTCTAAAAAACCATAAATTACTCGTTTCCTGTTTTTTAAAATTTGTGTAAAAGATGAAAAAAAAAAAAAATTCCGAAAAGTTGTGACAGCGTGGAAATTTATTCCAGTTTTCGAAACTGCCCTTCGATTCTCTGTATGACCATTTGTCGCATATATATCGATGATTGAAAACAAAAGGTTTTTTTCTGTACAGGTTAGTCAGCACTTACCCGTTGCCAAAAGGTTTAAAGGGTGTTACCATTTGGTTAGACGTAATAAATAGGGAAGGCAAATACAAATAATTGAATTTCAGGATTATTTTGGGACTTTTGGGGACTTTTCAGTATGAATCCTGTTTTTTTCAAAATATGTAAATTGTCCAACTTGCGATTGGATTATGAAATGTCTTGAAATTTTGAGAAATAAGACATTTTGTCATTAAAAGTAAAGTTAAACTGTATAAATTTTACAGATAGAAGAAAAGAAATTGAACGAAAGAGAAAAAGCTCTACTAGAAAAACGTTTCACATTACCTGAACAACAACACATATTGGTGCATCCTTCGAAAACTGCTAAATCTGGAAAATTTGATTGTACCACAATGTCCTTGTCACTCTTGTTAGACTACAGGCCGGAAGACACTAAAGAGCATTCCTTTGAGGTTTCATTATTTGCAGAACTTTTTAATGAGATGTTAATGAGAGATTTTGGCTTTAATATATTCAGAGCTTTACATGAGTTACCAGAAAGAGTTAAGGAAAAAGATGACAAGAAAAAGAAAGACGACGATAAGAAAAATGACGAAAAGAAAAAGGAAGACGACAGAAAAAAGGATGACGAAAAGAAAAAGGATGATGATAAGAAGAAAGATGACGACAAGAAAAAAGATGAAGAAAAGAAGAAAAATTCCGAAAAGAAAAAAGATGAAGAGAAAAAGGATGAAACTGAAAAATTGCACGAGGAAGATAAGAAACTTGAGGAGTCTGATGATAAAAAAGAGGATGACAAGAAAAAGGATATGAAAAAGGAAGAGAAAAAGTCTGATGAAAGTGAAGATGAGGATGAGGGTGATGAAGATGAAGAGAAAGAGAAGAAAAAGGATAAAGAGAAAAAGAAAAAAGAACGAGTAAAATTATACACTAAAGATAAACACTTGCTACTATCTTTTGTATATTTTGACCAGACTCACTGTGGTTATATCTTTGATAAAGATATAGAGGATTTGCTTTACACCTTAGGCTTAAATTTGTCTAGAGCACAAGTCAGGAAACTTGTAAGCAAAGTGGTGACAAGAGATTCTCTGCATTATAGAAAACTTACGGATAAACCTCGCGACGACGATTTCATTGTAATTGATGATTCCGAGAGGGATGCTAACCTGCACGAATTAGCATTAGGTAATAAACGATTATTACCAATATGTATCGAAGATGAGGCTATCGCTAAGAAAAGAAGATTAAACTGTGATAGCAAAGAATCTACAGGACTGGAAGAAGGTGCGAAACATTTTAATGTGGATTGTGGCGGGACTGAAATTTATACTTATTTTTTCAGGTTTGGTAATGTTCCGAGGATCTTTAGTCGATGTTAGCAAATTAATGTCACAGCTTGAAAGAAGTGAAAGGGCGAGATTAGAAACAGAGGCGAGAATGGTCGAACTGAAAAATGAAAATCAAAAGCTGTCGGAGAAGTATGCTAGGTCCAATTCAAGTATAAAGCATTTAAATTCTGAGCTCAAGGATTATAAGGAGAAACTACGAAATACCGAAGAATCTTTGAGTCGGATTACTGTAAGTTTTTTTACATTACATTATTTCACTGCTAGAGAACAAATTTTATTAGAGTCAAATCACGTCAGGTAGAACCCGCATTTTCCATTTGGTCCTGGAATTTGAGTTCATGTACTTTAATCAAAAGTAGTCGGTACCGAAAATCATACTCTAAACCCGTTTTTCAAAATTTTCATTTTAACAATTTTTTTTGTAATAAACATTTTCGGGACTTTAAGAAATTAATTGTGCAAAAATCATTAGAGATAACTTATTGGAATTTTTGGGATGTATATTTGTATTTTAATAAAAAATAAAGTTAACTTATTTATTATCATATTTTTAATTAGAGATGGGAAAATTCCGAAACTATGAGTTCCCAGAAGTTTTCTGAAATAAAAATTTTTTTTGTTTGTTTTGGTATTGTATTCTACATACCATCAGCTAAAGACTAAATACTTATACAATTTTGTTTATACATATTGGTATAAATATTGGAAAAATATAAATTACATAGCTACACAAAGAAAAGTTGTCTGTAATGCGACATATATTATCCGTAGTATTTTTTTCCTCCTGATCACGCATCTGGTGTCAGAATTAAGCTACCACATCGCAGGATTATGGATCCGAGGTCAATTTTGCAAAATTCAAGATGGCTGACCAAATTTTCAAAAAATAACAGATTTGCGCCAAATTTGGTATATGGGGGTTTTCGGGGTCACTGATGTACTTTAAGAAGGTTAAAACATGATTGGGTACTCAGGTTATAAAGTAAACAAAAATATTACAAATAAATTTCGAAATTCTGACCTCGAATTCGTAATCAGCGACCCCGAAAACCCCCGTATATCAAATTTGACGCGAATGTGTTATTTTGTTTAACTTTGGTCGGCCACCTTGGATCCGCCATCTTGAATATTGCAAAACTGAATCCGTGATCAGCTACCCGAAAAGCCCCGTATACGAAATTTGGCACAAATGTTATTTTTTGAAAATTTGTTCGGCCATCTTTGATCCGCTATCTTGAATTTTGCAAAATTAATCTCGGATCCGTGATCAGCGACCCCGAAACCCCCGTATACCAAATTTGGCACAAATCTGTTATTTTTTGAAAATTCGTGATATCTGACCTTAATTGACCTGTTTTTTTTTTTTGAGTATAGAAAAAGAACCATCAATTTTGACAGCTTATTCACGTTCGGCTGGGTCTTAACCATATAAATGAACATTTGGATATAGAAATAAATTTTGTTTGTATTTTTCACTTTTTCGTGAATTTTTGCTATTTTAGACCTGTTTTTTGAGGTTAGGAAATTCCTGTGATGTGATAGCTCAATTCTGACACCGGATTCGTGATCAAGGGGCAAAAATGCTATGGATAACATATGTCGCATAGAAAGTACAGACAACTTTTTTTGTGTGTGTGGCTGTGTTATTAGTCATCAGTTAGCAAAAATTACATGCTGCGGGTTGCATTGGGTGTACACTATATGGTATACAAAACTCTTAATTATCTTAATTTTTTAACATACAAATAGTAAATACATTAAATAATTATACCAGTTTTAAAATGTAATTGTACTTTGGTTAAACTATCAAAATTTATTTTAAATTTGAAAAGTTAAGGAAGCAATGTATGAGTCTTGTATTACTCTCTATTATGTAAATTGTAGACTTAATAAGGATAAAATAAGTAAATATAATTGTTTTCTGACTTATTTGGATATGGTCTTCCGGTATTCCGAAATAACTGAAAATCCTAAATTAACCAACAATTCTTTGAGGTTATGTTCACAGAAGTTAGAAGTAAAATTGTTGGAAATATTCCCGGAAAGTTTTCCGGAAACTTTCCAGAGAAAATTTCTCAAGCTTCGATTATTTCTTCCCAGAAAATTTCCTATTGCCCATCTCTATTTTTAATTACCTTTTAAATAAACAAATGAAAATTTTAATAACTTCTCAGTCAGATAATAAAATTATTTTTAAGTTATTGTCCATCGTACGTAAAAGTTTAATATGCAGCAAGAATCTCTGCCACTGGAGCATCTAAATTTTAGGAAAAGGCCTCAGATTTTGGACAATGTTTACATAGATACATGTGCCCCATTTTAAATTATTTCACTTACTAGTTTTTAAATTATTTAAAAAAATTAAAAATATTTTTTTAACGAAGTGTCCTAGATAAAAACTATACAAAAGACTCCTTAAAATTCACCGAAGAATACGAGGTTTCATTTTTGGTCACCGTTTGTGAATCAACCTGTATAAAAAAATTATTGCTTTTATTAATAAACAGAGACAGCAAAAGTAAAATGAATAAATAAATATAAATTTTACAGTAACATGTTACCAATGTTTTTGTTGTTTCTTGAAAAGTTTATTAATACCTAATAGTTTTATCATCTTCTGTTTTGCATTCAACTGCATCTAATCCTATAATGATGGAACTGGCGAGTATTTTTGTTCATAACGTGGTTTGTATTTTTGTTTGCGAATCATATTCTTGAGAGCAATAACCAAAATGGATGTTTTTAAAGCAATTTTTGGCCCACTCACACAATGACAGTCATGTGTTTGTCATGGTCACATTCAAGTGTAGCAGGATAAGGTTGTCTTTTCACACTTCCTCCTAAGCCATCACATGCTTCTTTTCCGGGAGATGTGGCGAAAAATTCCGTTCTACATTAACGTTAAAGTCTGCGTGATGGTTAATTAAATTTGCAAAATTATATTTGTTTTTATACTGTGTAGCTGCACCGTCAGAAAAGTATAATTTTTTTTAATAAATATTAAATCACGTTATGAACAAGCATAAAAAATACTCGCAAGTTTCATCATTATAAGACTAGATACAGTAACAATTGAATGCAATATTTTTTCAGAGGATAAAATTATTAATTATTATCAATAAAGTTTTCAAAAAACAAGAGAAACTGTAACGTGTTACTGTAAAATTACATTTATGTATTCATTTTATTGTTGCTGTCTTTGTTTATTAATAAAAGCAATATATTTGTTATAAATATACGAGGACTATCCCAAAAGTTTCCGACCTTCCTTCATATCTTCGCACCTGAGAATTTTAGTGCCCTCTGCCGGGTGCGAGCGTCAACTGTAAAGCTTCATGAACTTCCTAGATGCTGCAGTTTTCATCGGGACGCCTTAGTCCACGTGCAGCGTGCGTTTGTTTACAAAAAGTTTTTTACGTTCATCGCATTTTGCTATTGTAAAAAATGACGGAAAGAACGTAGCAACAAATATGCATTAAATTTTGCTTTAAACTTGAAAAGAATTGTGAGGCGACCATCAAACTGATGAAAACGGAATTTGGGGAGGAGTGTATAAGCAATAAACAAACAAAAGAATGGTATAAGCGGTTCAAAGATGGCCGCACATCTGCTGATAATAACCCACGATCTGGGCGGCCTACGACAACAAAAACACTGGATAATATCAAACATGTGTGACTTGCGATCAATGAAGATCGTCGATTGTGCAAAAACTGCAAATGTGATCTTGGGGTACCTAAAACTTCTGTTTGGAAGATTTTAACTGAAAATTTGCAAATGGTTTGCGTGCGTGTGAAATTAATTCCGAAATTGCTAACGGTATAGCTGAAAAACCTTCGCCGCCTTGAAATCGCTCAGGATAATTTGAAAATGGTCAATAATGATAAAAATCTGCTTAAAAAGATTATAACTGGTGATGAATCGTGGGTTTATCGTTATGATCCTGAAACAAAACGACAGTCTTCGCAGTGGAAGCTGAAGTTAGAACCACGACCGATAAAAGCACGCCAAAGTCGGAGCAATATCAAGTCATTGCTGATTGTTTTTTTTATTATTATGAGGGTGTTGTGCATCACGAATATGCTCCCAAACATCAGACAATCAACAAAGAATATTATCTTGAAGTTATGAAAAGATTGCGTTACGCAATTAGAAGAAAACAGCATCAACTTTGGTCAAGCGGTGACTGGCTTTTTCATCACGATAACGCGCTAGCGCATGCATCAAACCTCGTGCAGCAATATTTGACAAAGCACAAAGTCGTACAGCTTCGTCAGCCTCCGTACAGTCCTGATGTAGCTCCCCGCGACATTTGGCTGTTCCCACGATTAAAAATTTCCCTTAAAGGATAACGATTTGACGACAAAGAAATAGTCGAAATTAATACGACGAACGCTCTAAAGGCAATAACAAAAAATGAGTTCTAGGACTGCTTCCAAAAATGGAAAAGCCGTTGGGAACGTATTCTTCAATCAAATGGGGAGGATGCCACCAACCCAATGATGCAGAATAACACCAGCGGGGAAATATGAAGGAAGGTCGGATACTTTTGGGACAGACCTCGTATTAAAGAAAAAGTTGAAATTTAATAAATTCATGTTTAATTATAAAAAAGTTTTTTTAAATGTTGGCTGACTGGAGATCAAGCCAAGACAATCGCACGCGGCAGTGCGTTGTATACAGACACTGCTCATCACTCTGCGATATAAAAATTTATATTGATTAAACTAATACCGGGCATTGAAATTTTCTTGAGGAAATTAAATATAACTGTATGACGGATGTAATTAAAAAATTAATTTAATGCACATCTAGTTAAAACTCGAACTGACCACGTCATATTAATGAATACAACATTTATAGTTCTATTCTCTACAATGTAGAAAATAAGAATCCTATTATAGGTTGCTGTAACTTAGATAACTTAGATATTAGCATTTGTCACTGTGTCACTCTGTGTTAGTTTGGAAAATACGGAGGTGAAACTTGCCGGACATTAATTTATTTGAGTAAGCTAACAGAAAGTGCATGCTAAGTTAAATTATGTATATTTTTTCATGTATATTATCTGACTACATCATTTGCAGAATATATTTTTATATCGGTATGGGGGCATTTTGAGAGGAGTATAATAACAATATTGCGTTGAGTTTGGGGGGATATAAAAAATGTGTTACATTTTAAATGATCACAGCTGTCAGGGTCAGGCAAAGTAGTTATTTCTCACAATATTAAAAAACAGTATTTTTATATTTCAAATAAAAACAGACCATTTTTCAAAATTGGTACTTCCGATCCTGGCAGTTCCTAGGAAGTTATAGTCACTTTAGTAAAGTGTCGATATTTCCTATAGTTATAGAATTTTGTAATAGGGTTGTCCACTATAAAAACAAACCATATACAAATTGTTGTTGAGTCAAAGATTTTATATAAAAGAACCTGCTTGTATAGTCAAATTTTAAATACAGTACAACTTCGACAGTCCGGACATGAGCCAGTCCGGTCACTCCAATAATTCGGACGCTTCTACATTTCGGACAATTTAAAATTTTTACCTCTACAATCCGGACAAATTTTTTTTATGCAAGAATAAATATTAAAATTCGGGAGTTTCCCGTTTTTTACTCTCACGTTCTATCATTATCTCGCTCTATCATTACTTCAGTTTCGGTTCATTCTTTCGCAAGCGTGTTTGTCTAATTCCATTCTAAGTGCCATGTTTTTAAATAATAAACGCAAACATAAAACACTAACCTTAAAAGAAAAGTGTGATATTTTACAAAGTCTTGATGAGGGAAAAACTATTAGGCAGGTTGCCGAAAAATTCCATGT
The DNA here is from genome assembly GCF_000390285.2 of Anoplophora glabripennis. NCBI lineage: Eukaryota > Metazoa > Arthropoda > Insecta > Coleoptera > Cerambycidae > Anoplophora > Anoplophora glabripennis. Next base: position 102,399 of record NW_019417078.1, read on the forward strand.
TCCTAAATCAACGATTTGCGACATTAAAAAAAATAAGGAGAAGATAAAACAATTTATTTCGAATACCTATAATGGACCCGGTAACATTTGAACCAGAATAATGTAATAAACCATCGTGCTGGGATGATGAAGATATGATACCGCTTCAGGTTCTGCTTCATGAACTGCAGTCTGATGGCATCTATGATGACATGAAATCCATCCAAAATATGATTGGAGCTATGAATTTCAGTAATGACATAACTGAAGAAGATATCAATGACTGGGCAACTGGTGCAAATGAATTTTCATTGGATTTTTCCGATGAAGAAATAATACAACACGCTAAACGAAATGAATCGTCAGTGCTGCTTACGGACTCTGAAGACGACTTTGTAGTAATGGATGCAAAAACAAAAATATCTAATACTGCTGCAAAGAAATCATTTTCAGTTTGCGTTCAGTGGGCTGAGGAGAATAATTTGGATATGCAGGATATTCTATTGTTAAAGAGACTACAGCAAAAAGCACAAATCAACCACCTCAACAAAGTTAGTCAGCACAAAATAACTTCGTTTTTTAATAAATCATAGTATGTATGTACATATATATGTACATATGTATTTAATTCACTTAGATTACATATTTTAATAATTTAATATAATAATTAAATATAATAATTTATTGTTTTTTAATAAATCATAGTATGTACAATGCATGTATGCACATACAATTTAATTCACTTAGATTATTTCAATATTTTCACCTACTATAGTCCGGACAACTCGTTAATCCGACCGACCCTAAAACTATATGTGTCCGGATTGTCGAAGTTGCACTGTATATGACAAAGAGTCTCACAGGGTTTCCACGTGAAATCTGCACTGGCGTGTTTTTTAACAAGTATCAGATCACAATACTGTACCTAGCAACATAAAATGATTATTTTAAATATGATCCGCCCATCGCAGATCTATGTAACTGTTATGCATTGTATCTTAAGACTCACTGATTATACGTGATTTTTTTGGTTAGTGTATCTCGAGAAATAGCCACAAAGAACCAACCTTCATTTTTTCAATTTTTTTTTCTCACTTTATATAATTGAAAAACTATGAAAAAATATGCAATATAATTCTTATCAGTAGCTTTCACATGCCGTTGGATTTATTCAAATATCTATCATAGTTTTATAGAAAAACGATTTTGAAGTTAAGGGTTGCAACACCATTTTTTTTTAAAATGAGCAAAGATAAAGCTCTGATAATTGGTCAAAAGTTATTTCTATCAACAAGCAACACACTGAAGACACCATCGTTAAAAAAACACGCCAATGCAGATTTCACGTGGAAACCCGGTGAGACCCTTAGTGGTAGAAATCATTTATGAATTTTTGCGTTACTTAAAAACTAGTCTGACGTCATAAGGGGCAATTGAACAAGAAGCTAGTAGCGATCCTGTTGCATAATTTTGAAGAAGAAGAAAATATGTCAAAATTGTCCATCAAACCCTGCTGCCCTGTTTCCTGTATTTTAAACAAAAGTGTCACTAGTGACAGCAGTCTATCAATTAAGAGTATTTGTGATAATTATTAATTTCCTGATAAGTTTTGTAATGGATTCAACAAAATTTAAGTGGTGTTTTGTTCCACATTCCACAGCCAATTGCATTATCTCCATTAGACTCCCGAACTGCACTATACATTTCCATAAATAAATAGGTATTTTATATAAATAAACACAATAAAATCATTCATTAAATATGTTGATCCTTACCTGACTGCTTTTATATCTTTAATTTCACCAATATTAAAACGCTCGTCTCTTTTTAAAAATTCAATTCATGATCATAAAAATATCAATTTACGGTAAAATTTGCAAAGTAGGTTTCACAAATCCCGATTCACACATTCTGCTTTAATTATAAGGGAAGCTATTAAATGGTTATTACTAAATATTAATTTTACGTAATAAAGGAATTTGAAGATTAAGGAAAATAACTCATAGACTTGAAAATATTTTATATGACAGTGTCACTGGCACTATTGACAGTGTTGACAGCGCGTCTTCTTCCAATGTTTTTCCTTTACGCACTTATTTACACATAATTTCACTACAAGGTGCCCCTTATGACGTCACAGCCATTTTGAAATGTTATAAAAAAATCAGTTTTAAATAATTATTTTAACTGTTCTGACGCATTTCTCAATTAGGGTTTCTGGTTAAGACTTCTCAAGTACAATTTGAGTTTGGAGACCATACTATTACATGTAATAATGAAGTTAGTTTAGCTAAAAACTTTAATGTATATTTTATAAATAGTATTGAAGATATAGCTTCGAGTATTGGGAATAGAGGTACTACATGGCAGAACATAAACTACAATTTGTATCCTGGTATTTGTAAATTTAAATTGCTTACTATGTCTGAATTAAATATTCTTGTTAAAGGTTTAGAAAATAAGTGTAGTGTTAATGATATTATAAATTCTAGATTATTAAAACATATTGTGAATTCTGTAGGTCATGTAATTTTAAATTTTATTAACGTATCCCTAGAATATGGGAAATTTCCTAACAAATTAAAAACAAGTACTGTTATTCCAATACCAAAAGTTCCTAACACAACAAAAGCATGTGAGTTTAGACCAATAAATACTTTACCATCTCTTGAAAAAGTTTTGGAATTAGCAGTTTACAATCAGCTATTAGAGTACTTTGAAATGAATCATATTTTATTTAGTAACCAATCAGGTTTTCGTAAAAAATATTCATGTGAAACGGCTTTGCAACTTTCATTAACGAAATTTAAATACAACATTGATAATAACAAATTTACGGTAGCTGTATTTCTCGATTTAAAGAGAGCATTTGAGACCATTGACAGGAATATCCTACTTAAAAAGTTGCAAGGTTATGGAGTTGATGGTACTGTTCTTGTTTGGTTAACAGAATATTTGACTGACAGAGCACAGCGAGTAAGAATTGGTGGATCAGTATCTGACACATGTATTAATGATCTTGGTGTTCCTCAAGGCAGTGTGCTTGGGCCTTTATTATTTCTTATCTACATAAACGATATTACACTATTTGTTAATTCTGAATTTATTAATTTATTTGCAGATGATACTCTTTTAGCATGTAGTGGTCATAGTTTAACTCAGTGTATAAATACTATGAACGAAACCTTGAAGTGTGTTAATAAATACCTGCAAGTTAACAAATTAAAATTAAATGTTAATAAAACAAAAGCTATGATAATCACAACCAAATATAGGTATAATAATATTGACATTAATGGTTGTCATTTAACTATCGATAATGAAAATATTGAATTTGTCACTGAAATTAAATATCTTGGTTTCTTGCTTGACAATACACTCTGTTTTAATACTCATTTTAAATATGTTTATAATAAAATATCTAAGAAACTATTTTTCTTTTCAAGAATTTGTAGTCATTTAACTATGCAATCTAGAGTTACAGTATACAATACTATAATTAGACCACATTTTGAGTACTGTCCATCAGTACTTAGTATGTTTAAATTGAATAAGATATCACAGTTGCAGAAGTTACAGAGCCGAGCCATGAGAATTATATTAAGATGTAATAAATATACTCCCATTGATTTTATGCTATCTGCTCTTCAGTGGTTTTCTGTAAAAAATCGATTATACTACTGTACAATGGTTTTTATATATAAGCTTATAAATAATTTGTTACCAGATTATTTTAACCAGTATATTATAAGGAATCATGAAATTCATGACTACTTTACTAGAGGTGCCGATAACTTCCATGTTTGGAGAACAAATTATTGTCATACAATGAATTGTCTATTT
>NW_019417078.1:114137-121606 GCF_000390285.2 Anoplophora glabripennis
GAAATATCTCTCAATCTCGTTGTGATAAATGAATGAAATTTAGCTGTGTATACCAAATTTCATTCATTTATCACAACGCGATTGAGAGATATTGCAAAAAAATGATTTCCATTCCTCCCTCTTCAATGGGTCCCTGTGCCCTTAGGAAGCATTTCCGGATCCATGTTCATATGAACTTTTTTACTTAGTTTTGATCATAGAATCGGCCTGTTCAGGGTTGGCAGCTAATTATGAGAGTATTGCCTGAGGGGTGCAACTTTCATAAAAGGTCTTTTTACTTCAATCCTCTTATTTTTGGCTCTACATTCACTGGTACCATTTTTGCTACTTCATTTAAAAACATCTGTTTGAATCTAACTTAAGGAATGTGCCAAAAGATGGCGCGAACGTATTAAACAGCAGGCGGAATACCTTCGCCTTTTATAGTTTTGTCAGTTTTTAATCAGTAGCCAAGTAAGGTGCACGCATAATTACAATACAGTCCACTTTGTTTAGAGTTTAACCTTTTTATGTTAGTGAAAGTACCTATGTTCATTTATGTACAAAATTAAGTAGTATAATAAAAAACAAAACAATCAGCAGCATTACCTCATTTGTGTCTAGAAAAATTAAGCAGAGCACAGCTTTCAACAACACCTTGTATGGACTTACAGGGTGTCTCATAAGCACATGATCAAAAAGGTACTGCAACATTCTTTGGCTCAAAAGAAGACGATTTGACCTAACTTCTATTAAGAAAAAATGTCTGGCTCCTCTGCTATTAACTGTCAAAGTTCTTGAAATAAAAATATGTTTTTTGTAATATCTGGAGAATGTTACGATGGATTGTAATGAAACCTGCTGTGGACTTGTTTCTAAGTAAAACTCATGTTTTGATGAAGCAACGGCGTCCATCTGCCTTGGACTAGTGGTAAATTTTGAGTGTCTTGGTACAAGAATTACCAGAACCTTTTATTTGGTTGCTGGAATCAATTCATTTTATTTTTATTGATGCATCAGTCCTTTTTCGAGATTTTTATGCTCTTGGTAAAATCTTGTAGCATTCATAGTTTTTACGCAAAAAAATGTTTTAAATTTTAGACAATCATTATCACTACTACACAAGTACAACAAATACTAACTATATACAATCACTACTATCCTAGTAAGTATATTGGTAAAATCTTGTAACATTCATAGTTTTTACGCAAAAAATAGTTTTCTGTTTCGTTGCGATTTAATAATTTTAAATGTATCGCAGTAAATCTGCCCTTTTACAAGAAGCAGCTCTAATAATAAATATCAATTCTTTTACCTAGGATATCAATATTGAAAGTAAAATGGTCGCAATTTTAAAGTCTGTCGCAATGCGACGGATTGAATATCTTTTTACTTCATTAGATTTATTTTTTGTTAACACTCAAAAAATATAAAGACGCGCTTAGGAAATACATAATTCTCTTCATTGAAACTGGATGATAGTTACTTAAATAGGATAGATGATGGTGGAATTACAAGACATGTTCGATATGCCCCACATTTTCTTGGATGCATAGCTGGATCCTTCGATTGAAATTTGAATTGAGCCCTCCCCTACATTTTTGGATCATTCTGTATTATGTTGGCCTCGTTTTGAATCCTACGCAATAATTCTTCCTGGGATTCCACAGGAGTAGCGTAAACTTTATCCTTCAATAGAAAAAAATCTAACATTGTTAAGTCGGGGGACCTGGGGGGCGATTCGACAGGAACATCTCTCCCTCTTCTTCCGATCCACTTGTGTGGAAAAGTATTATTTAAATGTGCAGTTACATTTGTACTAAAGTGCAGAGGAGCACCATTGTGCATAAACTACATCTGAGCACGAAGATCGAGAGGGACATCTTCCATTAGAACCAGAAGAACGTGCCCGCGCTCCTTAAATAAAGAGGCAAAATTGAAGTCTTCTCTCAAAATGGTGGTAAAAGTTCCTGAATAGACATTACATGATAAGGATGGAGGATGTCTTATGATGCGATTAATTGTACTATTTGGTATGCCAAATTCCACTGTCAGACGGCGAGTACTGATATTTGGTTCTTCAGCGATCCTATTTAAAACGTCTCTCTCAACGGCTGCATTTTGTACTTGAGGACGACCCACACAGTCAACAGCTCGAACACCAAATTGCCCAGTCTCCCGCAAACTCTTTTCAATTTGGATTGAAAAGAGTTTGCGGGAGACTGGGCAATTTGGTGTTCGAGCCATCTGGAACCCGTCGATTTGGGTATCGCGCCACGTAAAACACCATTCGAAACGAATTGATTGACATTTATTATAAAATGACATCATCACTTACTATGATAGTAGTAATTGTAGTGAGTAGTTGTTGTACTTGAGTAGTGAAAATGATTGTCTAATATCGAAAAAAAATAAAAATTTCGTAAAAACTATGAATGCTACAAGATTTTACCAAGAGCACGAAAATCTCGAAAAAGGACTGATGCATCAATAAAAATAAAATAAATTAATTCCAGCGACCAAATAAAAAGTTCTGGTAATTCTTGTACCATGTCACTCAAGAATTTACCGCTAGCCCAAGGCAGATGGACGCGGTTGCTTCATCAAAACATGAGTCTTACTTAGGAACAAGTTCATAGCAAGTTTCATTAAAATCCATCTTAACATTCTCCAGATATTAAAAAAAAACATTTTTTTTCAAGAACTTTGACAGTAGCAGAGGAGCCAGACATTTTTTCTTAATGGAAGTTAGGTCAAATCGTCTTCTTTTGAGCCAAAGAATGTCACAGTACCTTTTTGATCATGTGCTTATGGGACACCCTGTATACATATGGTTTTCTTTTTTTTGGAAAAAACTTATAATACTTTTAAATTTATTTATCTCTTTTTGCTTAAAACTTAAATAAAACTGTACAAATATGTCACTTTATAAATTGGAAACAAATATATTTTATATAATAAATATTATAGTCAGTATTTATACAAATTTATTGTAGTATTAAAACTTAACCAATTGCTAATATAAATCCATACATCATTCATTTGTACTATAAGCATAAGAACATCTTGAAACAGCCTTAATGGAACAGTCTAATCATCTCTTCGTTCATCGTTGACTTCTCTAAAACTACTCCTTATGTGTTGGTACTTTTTTATTGGTCACTACTAGTGTCGCTACCCTTTTAAATAAGACCTCTTTTGATTTAATGGGAAGGGCTTACTCATCTAAAACAAAGTTATGTTTATCATTATATTAGAATATTAAGGTTGAAAATTAGAGCAAAAGCAATATTAATAGTACAGAGCTGATATAACCTGTGACACTTTAATGTACTAAGTCAAACAAAATAAATAAAAAGCATTTAAACTCTAAATACTAATTTACAGCTGAGGTAAGTTAGTTTGGGAAGTATTTCTTCTAATTCAGTAACTTCAATCATTTTCAATATCATCTTACTTTCAATATTTTATGTAACAAATTTGGTCTTAATTAATTTGATATGAGGTTAAATACAGTGGCGGCTGGTGAAGATTTAAAGTGGTAATATTGATGAAGCATTGGATATACAGGGTGTCCCAGTGTCAGCGTATAAAAATTTACCAGGTGGTAGACCAGGCCAAAATAAGATCAAAATTCTTATAAAATATTTTTCTTCCATGCACTCTCACGGAGTTACAGGGTTTTGTTAAAAAAAAATAATAACAACTTTCCGCAATAATTCAAAAACCCTTTCAGGGATTTAAGTAATTTTTGGGTGAAGTGTATATCTATTAAAGGTCATTAAAACTACATGGTACTGATTTCGATCTGACGCCAGGGGCGGCCTATACTCGGCGGCCGAAATTATAAAGAGTGACTAATACATAATATAAAACCACTATTACCATAATGCGTATAAAATATAAAATGATTTCTATACGGTTCAATATTATTTATCNGAATTCTCGAAGCGAGAATTCCCGGGAAATCTGGCCTTACTCGAGACGAGAAAAAAGTGTCGAGAAATCGAGAAATTTAAAAATCAGGCGCGTCTTAAGTTCTTGATTGGAGTTCGTTTCATTCATGCGTTCAATTCGTTTCTCGACAAATAACTGAGCGGTTAAAGTGGTTTCTCGACTAGCTCATGATTTATTTATTTTAAGTTTTTAAGGCTGTAGTTTACTTTGACGATTCTTATTTTTTTAATGTACCTTGTTATAAGTCTGTGTAGAAATTTTATTATAAGCAGATACCTATAATGTTGATGTTGATTCTGAAAATATTTAGTTCCTGTTTCTTTAGTTGATTATTTTATTTTTGTTTTGTTAATTAGAAGATTGTTAAATTCTTTATTTACTATTTGTTTAATTAAAAGACTGCATGATTAATGATTATTAATAATTATTGGAAGAAAGCTACGATTAAAAAATATTGAAATAAACATAAGTATAATGAAAGAGTTTAATAAAAAAACAAGTTAAAGGTTTTTAAGAAGAAGATACTCAAAGTTTAATTTAGTTTTGTTAGTAGAAGTAGAAACATAAGTAATTAATAAAAATACTGAATAAATAATAAATGTTAATGATGATTGTTAAGAATGTTAAGTATAATAGCATGTTTATATTTCGCATTGCAATACCAACATTAAGACTTTTTTAAGTTTTAGAAATTTCTCGAGAATTCAAGAATTCCCGGGAATTCCTAGTAGAGAATTCTCGAGTCCCGAGAAAAAAAATAGGCCGAGAAATCAGAAACCCTATTCTCAGTCTCTAATTATGTATACACACTAGTTAGTATGTGTAGAATTATATTATCTACTTTTTGAAATTTGGTCAACAACCCTATTGAGATATTTCAAAACAATTCTAAAACCTTATTGGTCTAAAATAAGAATGTGAACATAAATGGTGATAGAACAAATCTATAACCTGTCGACAATATATAATATTGGATATAAATTCCCATAGAGATAATAAGAGACGTTTTGTATTTAAAAATATTACCTTTTAGGCATACTCAAAACTGTTTCAATCAACTTTATCAGATATTCGTGACAAGATTGATCCAGTGTTGAAAAGCACATCACATAAGGAAGAATCTACCTCTTTTAAAAAAGAAAAAGACGATAAGGATAAGAAACACGAAGAAAATAAGTCCAGGTGGGAGAAAGAAATAAAAAAAGAATCTGAAGAAGAATTGGTTGAGGTGAAAAAAGAAATATAGTATAATGGTGCACTGCATATTATTTTTATTCAAATTAATTAGATAATCACAATTAATTATATATTATGTATATGTACAAATTCGTAAAAAATCTGAATAAAAACTTTAACAGATAATATCCCACTTTGAGCAGCGCAACCCTCGAATTTAGAATGCATGAGTTGATTTTATTTTTTCCAACTTGGAGTACTCCATGAGGTTTCTTACCATCTGTAATTTTTGTTTCCACCCCTACTTCACTGTCTACTGTGTTGAAGACTTGCCAAAAATTAAAAAAAAAAAATTTAAGAAAAAAAAAAAACGATAATTTAAATATCCCCTTGTTAATTCCAAATTTTCATTGCCATAGATCAAATTGGGTGTTTGTATAGGTAGATACAATTTTTAAAATAGAATATTTGTAAGACCCTGTATAAAACCAATACCTCGTCATAGGTACTGCACCATTTTAGATTAGAATTTGTAGTAAATGATGATTTCTGTAGAATATTAAGAAAAATTGGCTGGTTACGAATATCCAATGTTTTAGAGGCAATACAATAATGACTTGTCAATAAGGGGAGTTTTTTTAATCTGAAACTTTCAAATATCTCCCAAAAATAACCACGAAAAAATGTCCATAATCAAAACTTAATTCCATGGAGGAAATACAGGGGGATTGAAATTCACATTTTAATTTTTTTCTTTAACATGGGGAATGCTAGAGATACGAAACTTGGTATGAGCATCCTACTAATAAGAGACAACTTTTCAATATTTGTTAGATCATTGGCGTATTTTATAAAGGAGTGAAACAGTCAACCCCATTGCAATATTTTATTAGACATTTTTTATATGAAGCAAATTATTTATTTAAAAATATTTATTGGGAACACTGATTTATTGCGCAACCTTTTTACCTCTTGTAATTTTTCGATAAAACCAATAGTTTTCTAGTAAACAAAATTATATGCGGCATCTTTCACTAAAGGGGTAATTGCGAAAATTTGTAAAAATAAAGTGAGCGGTTGTCATAACAAATAAATTGTTATTTATCATATTAATAAATTGACACTTTCTGTCAATAAGCTGGTAATTTAATAATAACGTTATGAATAATGTGCTATTAAGGGGTTAATCACTGAAAAATTTTTTTATTGGCTTAAAGTACACTAAAACATTCCTAGATTCATAATAAAAAACTTTTGCACGAAAAAACCGGCAAATATTCGTGAAATTAATTTTTTCGAAGAAATTACTAATCGTAAAAATAGCAGATTTCGCTTCTATCGTCGATACAGCATTTTTGAATTTCGTGCATGTATAAACGCTTATAGCTTACCGATCATCGAAAAAATACTTCAAAAGTGCACCATACATGTCATCACAAGCAAAAAAAACATTATACACGGCTGGAAAATCCACATGGTCCATCTGCCTTTACATGAGAGCGACAAAGTAAAGAAATCCGTGCGATAGATAAGGATGGTTATATTGAAGACGTTTTACAATCTGAATAGAAACGGGCGGTGACTTCAGATTATGAAATGTCTCCACTATAGCCAATACTGCTCCGTGCGCGAAAGTTTATCACGTGTGAATATATACGTCTGGAGCAGTTAGACCACTTATAGTTTTACATTATGCTGTGTTAAATTACAATTTACGATAAATTTTACGATTTTATTTTAAATAAAATACAGTATATCGACAGCTGTACTAAATAGAAACTGAAAGAGAGATGAACAATCTTGGCATTATTACCAGTACCTCCTTCCATAAAAATATTTGTCATAATTGCTATTAGCTCCATCCGCACTAATGCGCTATATATACAGTTTGAGCAGCTTGATCCAATTTAACTATTCAAGCGAATGAATCCATCTGGAGCAGTTTGAGCCCTATAAATGTTTAGCGAATAAATACATCTGTAGCAGTGTTAAGTTAAGAGTATACAGGGTGTCTCATAATTAGCTGCCAACCCTGAACAGGCCGATTCTATGATCAAAACTAAGTAAAAAAGTTCATATGAACATGGGTCCGGAAATGCTTCCTAAGGGCACAGGGACCCATTGAAGAGGGAGGAATGGAAATCATTTTTTTGCAATATCTCTCAATCGCGTTGTGATAAATGAATGAAATTTGGTATACACAGCTAAATTTTGATGAGCAATTTGATGGACTAATCCATTTATTTCCACAAGGTCCATTGGGGTGGGTACGGGGGGCACTTGGTACTTTGCGTGTGTAACTTTTTCATCTTTGACTTTTTAACAAATTGGACAGCAAATTCCGTTTTCCCGAACTG
>NW_019417078.1:130143-162484 GCF_000390285.2 Anoplophora glabripennis
TTATAAAGAGTGACTAATACATAATATAAAAACACTATTACCATAATGCGTATAAAATATAAAATGATTTCTATACGGTTCAATATTATTTATCTTTGTGCCGCTCGCCATGCACATCGGTAGAATCTATAATCGTGTATAGACTGAGTTACACTGAACGTCGATCTATATTTTATCTCTGTCTTTTGCACTTGGTAGGGAATAGAGAAATGCTTTTTTAGTGGGTGTAAACGCACTTGATTTGCCCGACCTGAGAAACGTCATAGCATAAGCGTAGACGAGGGGTCTAATTCCATGGCTATAATAAATTTATAAATTAAAAAAACACAACTGGGACGTTTTAAAATGCTGTAATAATTAAAATTGATCAAAGTACCGGTTATAGCAAACCGCAAAAAAATATTAGATGTTATGTTTTATTATGTTTTTTCAATATTTTCTATATCTTATTCCTTACTAGTCCCCTTACTTATCCCCCTTACTAGTCCAAGAGCTAGCGATTAATCACTATCTATAATTTTGGCCGTCGAGTATAGGCCAACTTGTCCTCAAGGTTATGTCTTCATAACTTTTGCATATCCTAGTTTTATGTAATTGGATTACGTTTTCCTGCAACTGCTATCGATTCTGAACAAAAAAATGTGCTCTTGTTTCATAGCTCAAAAATGAACCGTCTTCAAGTAAATTGAGTCTAAAGTATCGACTGCATTAGTTCGTAAAAAAAATGCATGTAAAGATTTTATTTCTTGTTATCTAGTAGGTACCTGTCATTATAAAAAACAAACTTGGTTTACCGTTGAGGTACAGTTTCCCATGAATATGAAGAAACTAAACAAGTTTTCTATGAATTATTTAATATTTGGTTACGTATAGGGGAACTGAAAATAAAATTGAAAATTATGTAACAGAAACGAAATTAGCAAAATGACAATATTAATAATAAAAATAGAAAATAATTATTTCAATAAATGCTCGAAATGCTGCCCATTTACTTCAATGCATGCCCAACATTGTTTGACCAAGGAATTGTAAACCGTTCGCAAATCAACGGTTGCTTGAATTTGCTCGGTGGCTGCATTAATTTTTTGAATCGTCTCTCGTGTTACTGGGTTTGGCATACACCAGTTGTTTCATATGATCACAGTAAAAAAAAAATCAAACGGGTTGAGGTCAGGGAACCTGGGAGGCCACATAATAGGTCCGTTTTTCCAAATTCAGCGTTCTGGAAAATATAAATCGAACCACTCCGATACCTGTCTTCTGTTACGAGTAGGTGCTCCATCTTGTTGGTAGTACATTTGATTTTGCAAAGATAATTGAACGTCATCTAGCACGCCATCAAAAATATTTTCTAAAAAATCCGTGTATCTCTCTGAATTCAAACGGTCTACAATAATTTGAGGAGGCAGAATGACTCCGTTGAAGATTCCTCCCCAAACATTTATGGAGAATCTTCTTTGAAATGCGGAGGGTCGAATCGCATGGAGATTTTCAATGGATCAGGTGTGAAAATATTTTAAATTATTTATAGCATTTCTCGTAAAGATAGTTTCATCACCCCACAATATCTTTTGATGGAAATATTCACCATTATCAATATTTTCTAACAACCACCTGCAATATTGTAACCTTTTTTCGGAATCACCAGGATGCAAAATTTGTACTTTATGTAGGTGGTATGGGTGCAGTTCTTCTCGGTTTAAAATTCTCCAGACGCTGCTTCGTGGAATACCTACTTGCGTTATTGATATTCTTCGGACACTGGTGGAAGGATCATCAATAACAGCAGCATTCTGTATTTCCAATTTTAACATTTCCGGTCTCACGGACTCTTTTGGAAAATTCGTTAGAATACGTGCTGTGAAGGTTGCCTTCTATTTGGAAACCTGTGTAGATATTCTCGTGAGGCCACCAATGAATTTCCATCACAGAAACCGTAGACAAATATCATATCAGCATATTCGTTGTTGGAAAATTTCATAATTTCATAATCTTGTTGTTTTGTAAACTTAATTTCTAGTAACTTCGAGTACTGTAATTAATTTTGACATGTACGCTTGTAAACAACTTTGTTTTTTATAATGACAGGTACCTACTAGATAACAAGAAATATCTTTACATCATTTTTCTACGAACTAATGCAGTTGATATCTTAGACCCAATTTACTCGAAAACGGTTCATTTTTGAGCTATGAAACAAGAGCACATTCTTTGTTCAGAATCGATTGCATATTCAGGAAAACATAATCAAATTACATAAAACATATATGCAAAAGTTATGAAGACATAACCTTGAGGACAAGTTGGCCTAGGCCGCCCCTGGCATCAGATCAAAATAATCACCATGTAGTTTTAATGACCTTTAATAGATGTACACTTCACCCAAAAATTACTTAATTCCCTGGAAGGGTTTTTGAGTTATTAAGTTGTTATTATATTTTTCTAAACAACACCCTGTAACTCCGTAAGAGTGTATGGCAGAAAAATATTTTATAAGAATTTTAATCTTATTTTGGTACGGTCTACCCCCTGGTAAATTTTTGTACGCTGACACTGGGACACCCTGTATTACTGTTTTTTAGATGTTTTCTATTTTCATAAAGAGAATTTTTATGATAGAAAGAATTTATAAAATAAATTAAAATAGGCTTCACCAACTGAGATATGCAAAATATTTTTATAACAAACATTTTGATAAAATTTAATTTTCTTTATTTTTATTATACTATTTCAATTTTAATTTCATACAAACATACTATTCTTCAAACTTCATAACGCTGCAACTTTATGTATAATTAAAATTTTAAGAAAAATTAAAGAATGCATGATTTATACTAATTACGGAATAAAATATTTTATAAATATACATGCAACCCTTTTGCAGGTCCCTGGGTTGGCAACCCATAATTTAATTTTTTATTTTCTCTCAGAAGTTTTTTGTCATAGAAGTGCCCTTTGTTGTCCTAGAAATCATCCCCTAAAAAATGTTATGAATTCCACGCTTTATTATCAAAACACGACCACTTTCAATTTCACGAACCACCGTCACTGTTAAAAAAAGCATTTGATGTTTTAAATTAAAGCAATTTAAAAAAACGGATCAAACTGCAGAGTTGCAATGAAAATAAATCTTACATTTACCTTTAAGTGAACACTGATGATTCAGAAACCATGCTTGGATGGCCTAGTTATCATAAAACCATCTTACAAGACATTAATTTCTCATTAAAATATCCAAAAATTGAACAGAAATGTTAGGCATGTTATTCATGTGAAAGAAAGAACAATGTAACTACTATCTAAAACAGTCAACAGTCCTACTGGGAAAAACACAAGTAATAACACCAGTCATTTATACATCAAGTTAGTCATAATTAAGTAAATTAAAACTGTTTCAGAGTTAACAAAACCACTTTTATACCTACTTAAAGTGATATAGACCAAAGTTTTTTAAATTTTCTTACTATTTCCGAGTACTTAATACTTTCAAAATAATTAAATGTTAATTGTGTTTCGAATACACATATAATTTATTTATTTATAGACGTACATTTTTATTAACATATTTGCATAGATCACTCTCAGAATTACAGTGATATTATAATGTTTGATCGATCAAACCTTATAGCACTGTAATATTAAGAAAGCATTTTATCCAAATTTTTAGAAATGTACACTTTCCATAACAAATTTTTAAATATTTTATTAATAATATTAATAATTTCCATAATGGAAATCACTTTATCTTACATAAAAATTTACCAGAAAATTTAGTTTAAAAATTGCAAAAATAATATTTTCTAAAGCACTTTTTTTGAAATAGCAGTTTTACAGTAAAAAAAATTTATATTTTTTTTATCTCGAATTAATACATAAAAATTTATCGATAATAATAAATTCTTGAAAAAATTATAATAGGACTGGCTTTAATTTTTCAACAATTTTTAGTAAATTCTGATGGTTAATTTTAATTTAAAGATATAGGTACGTTTATAATAAAAATCATTAAACATTAATTGTAATTGCAATTAAAAATTGGACTGTGGGACACATCATCTTCAATAAATTCGTCACGTTCATGAATTAATTTCATTAATTGTGTATAAGATAGAGAAGATAGACTAATATTTTCTTTCTATAAATCCGCCGATACAAAAATCGCCAAAAACATGTTAAGAACTTGAAAAATGCAAACTTTTACTTTAATCAAGTACATTTTAATGAAAAACATATAGAACTGTTTAAAATGTAATTTTAAATCAAAGTAAGCAAAAGAAAACATAGGATAACCCATTTAAATTTAGAGACTGTTAAATGAGCTGTACTGGTGACCCTTTGGGTCATTCGGTATAATGTGTCTATCCTGGAAAACTTGTACATTCCATATTAATAGGTTCTAGCTCTAGCTATGCCAAATCATATTTTCACTTGTATATTTAAATTCTTTAATGGACTATTTAGTAATTGATGGATCCACACATAAAAAAACTTTGTCTGTGATTGCAGAATGAAGTCATTTATTAGCAGCTTAATTTTTTTGCTTCTTTTATTATCAATATATTCATCATGTCATACTACAGGGTGATCCATTAACGGTATCGAGCGGCTGTATATATGAAACTAGACGTGCCACGATTATGGCGTAAAAAATCTGTTAACAAATATGACTAAAAGAAATTGATTTAAAATATTTTCAAGTTTGTAATTTCACCGCTAGGGGGCGCAACTGCTATAGTGTTACAGAAAATTGTCGGTTTTTCGAAATTATATAACTTATATAACCTAAGTTGCAAATACATTTTTTAGATACACTGTCAAAACCCTTCACAAGTTTTGTTTGAACTTTTTTTTTGTTATTACCATAGCAACGTTAGTATGAAGGACGCTATCTTGAAATTTTTAAATTGTCATAACTTCTAAATATCTTAATCGATTTCGATAAATGTTGGCTCATTTTAAAGAACTATTAATAAAATTTATTTTTATGATATAGGAAAATATTATTTTTCTGCGCAATGGTAGACGACGCTAATGAGAAAAGTTTTATAATTGTCTCCGATTACTAAAAAAAATTAAATGCAACGATATACTTTTTTTTTTCATGGCTTGATAGACCATTCATTATGGAAAACAAATACGCAAACTGGAGGTCGATATCTTTTTTCGTTTTCAAATTATTGCTAAAATAGTGAGGTTGTGCTAGAATATCCTGCTTTATTTAGTTCTCTAAATAACATTGACATAATCCAAGCCAAAATTAAATTGTAAAACTATACCAATCTTGTCCTTAAAAATAATTATTGCTTTAGTTTGAAATTTTTTTTATAACTTTTTTTATTAATTCCAAACATCTGAGTAGTTATAAAGATTATTGTTTCCATAACGAAGGAGGCTATGTCCTATGAAAATAGATAAGTAAAAAATTATGTCAAACGATATGTGTCAGCTCTTGCTTCGTGCAAAATTAGTGTCATTCGTGTGAGAAAAGTACTTGTGTTCCATATGAAATTCCCAGGTCTCTAACTAATTCCCTTAGACTTATTTGGGGATTTACATGGACACAAGCCAACATAATAATATTGTCTTCTGTTCTTGCAGATTTACATGGACACAAGCCAACATATTAATAATATTGTCTTCCGTTCTTGCATGGCGATGTCTTCTTACAGAATGCAGTGGCCTCTGGATAAACGCTGAAATACTTCTCTGGAGTAGCGTATTTATTTTATTAAAAGAAACACTAAAAATATATCCTAAAAATTAATATAAGTTACAAAAGAATAAAAAAGACCAACACACAAAAACAATACAAAATCTTAAGATCAAAACTAATATATATATAAAAGTCAAAGTATTCAGGTATAGTCAGGGTATCGCAAAGCGTATTCTCTTAAAGTTATAACGGCATTTTTCAAACATTGAAAATAAACTGCCAACATATACACATTCGTAAAAGGCATTTTCCTTGTTCACAAGTACTTTTCCAACACAAATAACACTAATTTTGCACGTAGCAAGAGCTGTCACATTTCGTTTGGCATAATTTTTCAGTTGTCTATTTTCATCGGGCATAGCCTGCCTCGTTATAGAAACAATAATCTTTATAACTACTCAGATATTTGGAATTAATAAAAAAATGAAATATTGCAGTTAAAAAAAATCTAAATAAAGCAATAATTCTTTTTAAGGACAAGATTGGTATAGTTTTACAATTTAATTTTGGCTTGGATTATGTCGATGTTATTTAGAGAACTAAATAAAGCAGGATGTTCTAGCACAACCTCACTATTTTAGTAATAACTTGAAAACGAAAAAAGATATCAACCTCCGGTTTGTGTATTTGTTTTCCATAATGAATGGTCTATCAAGCCATGAAAAAAAACTTATATCGTTGCATTTAATTTTTTTAGTAAACGGAGACAATTACAAAACTTCTCTCATTAGCATCATCTACCATTGCGCAGGAAAATAATATTTGTATTCCTATATCATAAAAACAAATTTTATTAATAGTTCTTTAAAATGGGCCATCGTTTATTGAAATTGATAGCGTCCTTCGTACTGATGTTGCTATGGTAATAACAAAAAAAAAGTTCAAACAAAACTTGTGAAGGGTTTAACAGTGTATCTAAAAAATGTATTTTGCAACTTAGGTTATATAAGCGAAATTTCAAAAAACCGACAATTTTCTGTAACACTATAGCAGTTGCGCCCCCTAGCGGTGAAGTTATAAACTTGAAAATATTTTAAATCAATTTCTTTTGGTCGTATTTGTTAATAGATTTTTTACCCCATAATCGTAGCACGTCTAGTTTTCTATATACAGCCGCTCGATACCGTTAATGGATCACCCTGTATAGTACTCTTTAGAGGAAAATGTAGATAAAACCATAGGAAAAAGGGAGGGCAATTAAAAATTAATATTTTTGCATACAAAGGAACCGTGGAAATGTTTAAATTAAAATACATCAATGCAATATGTAGAGATAAACAATAGTGCAGGAATTGAAATTAATATTTTCCAAATTCCTGACTAAATATTAGCCTGTGATATTCAAATGTATATAAAAGAACCTGTTTTATATAATTTTTATTACCAATTACTTTCCGAATTTAAATTTGTATTAATGTACCTACATATTTGGTTGTATTCCCATATTTACCATGGAAGAAAGTTTTTGTGGGCATGCATCATTAAAGAAATTAGTTGGAAAAGATTAGATAAGAGGTATTAGGTATAATAAAGAAAATTAGTAGTAAAAATATGATAGTGCAGAAATTTTAGGTTTGTTCTGTTTCGATATACTTAATAAAGATTTTTATAAATGTCACTATAAAATGTCAGTATTTACTATGTAAAGTTGCTATACTGACAATTATTACAAGATCAACTTTTTGATTCCACTTAGATAAGCGGTAAAGTGTCACTGTCAGTTAATGTAAAATATTATGTGTAATTACACCTATAATCAATAGTTTAAATAGTAATAACTATAAAAAAATTTTTAGTAGGTACATTTCTGCTAATAATAAATAACAAATAAATATCTTACAATTACATACATAATAATATGTATGTACCCATACTGACATCTACTACTGACACTTATAGGGTGATTTCACTTTAAATACAGAAACTGCAGGACTAGATTCATTACCAATAGAGTTTATAGAGTTTGCTCTATAAACTTTTTTCCTGCGGGACTTAGTATTCGAGAAACAGGGTGTTAAAGTTTACAAAAAATATATATTTTCTGTTATATTCTCATAATATTCTGACGGAATTGAGTGAAATTTACTAATGTAATGGAATGTAATATTAACTTTGCAGCTTTAACCAGTGTTGTGCTATTGGAGGTGCCGCCCCATTTTCCTATGAAAAAAATACTCCACTGGAGGTTTCATCAATCAAAAATGTTTCTTGGTGTTTTCTAATAGTAGCAGCTGTTTAGGAGATATTTGGGCTTGTTTTTACGTTTTATTGAATTTTCCTTATAAATTAATCAGTTTATTTGATGAAAACCTGATTTTAACCACGGACGTGCTACTAAAACGTCCGCCAATTTTTCCCAAGAAAAGAATACACCACTGGCGGTTTTTTGTATAATTTTATTTCTGGAAAAAATATCAAAACTATATAATAAAATAACATTAGTAAATAGGTCGAGTAAATAATTATTTTCCCTGAGATTACAATTTTCCTCTGTTTTTTGCTACAATTCGTCTTGTGTTTATAAGCCCAATAAGGACTGCAGCTTCAGGAATAAATAAAGAAAGCTAGTTATAATAATAAAACCAGATCATCGTAAAGCTTACTAACTAATAATGCAAACAAGATTCAATTTTTACTGATAGATTTTAAACAAATATGAGTAGGTGGCCTAAATTTGCGCATTATAGTTGCCAAATAAGTAAATTATCTCCTAAACTGCTGCTACTATTAATTATTACTACAAAGAATCACTTTTCATTCATTTAACGTAACAGTACCTACCTGAATTTAACATTATTTCTACAAAAAACTGCCAGTGGCATATTTTTTTCTTGGGAAAACAGAGCAGCACCTTCACTAGCACGCCACTGGTTAATGCCACGAGGTTAATATTACATTCAATAAAATGTTTAATTACGTGAATATGCTGCAATAAGTTTCATTCAAAATCGTTCAGCGCAATATGAAGATATGACCGAAAATATAATTTTTTTCGGAAACTTGAACATCCTGTATCTCGAATACCACGTCCCCTAGGAAAAAAGTTTATAGAACAAACTTTACTTATTTTTTGGCAACTAATCTGTTTCTGCAGTTTCTGTATTGAAAGTGAAGTCACCTTGTATACTTGATAATTATCAAAAATAACCAAAATGATCAGTCAGTGACCAGTTGCATTTCAAAGTGAATGAATTATTTCAATATGTCCATTAAAATAATTATTTATGGTGCCAATATGTATTTTTTTCCCAACTATGAATGATCGATCATACTTCGTGTGGGTAAAATTTTTCAAATAAAGGACAATGGTATGTTATTATATGTATTACAAAATATAAAAATAGTGTGGAAATGTGCAATAAGCATAACAAGAGGCTAATTCATATTATTTTAAAAAAGGACTGATAAATGGCCAAAATTTACTGAATTTTAAGTAACTGGTTATTTAAGTCATCGGATCTGGGGGGGCTAAGGCCCTAATATGAAAAAATGTATATATTTTTTTCATTTTATTTTTCTGTATGTATCAACGTAAGGTAAGTATATTTTTCTACCAATCCATAAATATTAAAATTAAATGAAAAAAAATAATTTTTTTTTCAGTCAAATAATTTTATTTTAAAAGTTATTAAAATAAATTCTTCCCGAATATCGTCTAGAATCAGGGATTTTGAAATGTCACTTTCAATGTTAGCAAGTGCTAAAGAACTGAATCGATCTTGACCCACGGTTGACCTTAAAATTTGGAAATGTGTCTTTTCTGACAACATAAATGTAATATCGGATATACCTACTAATATTTTCGTCCCGTTTCCTGACACAGTTCTTTATTACGGTCGTTTCCGCTTTTAAAACCTCTTTATCAATTCCTACTTCTGTTGGGCAGTGACGCCGACTTGGCTTCGATTGAAATAACTTTCAAGTATGAAGTTATTAAATTATACAATTTTTTTTTGAAGTATGTTTTTTATTTTCTGTTCTGATGTGTATGTGTAATAATGTTTTTGGGGAGGCTAATTCGGATTTTGGAGGGGCTTAGCCCCAAGCCCCCCCTTAACTTCGCCCATGGTTGTAGTTTCTTAGTACCCTGCTTTTTAAGACATAATCAATAGCCTAAAGCGGAGAAAAACTAATTTGAATACTTAATAAGTAAAATAACATTCTTTCATTCTTCGATATTTTGTCTTATTCTTTAGGTGATAATTTAATTTTATCGTCATATCCAAACCAAAATTTAAAAAGTCGTATGTCTTCGTGAGCAGAATTGAAAAAGCTTTAGAATGAGGAGTCACATAGTACCTCGTTTTTTTTTATTTTTTTTTTAATTCCGATATTTTCCAGGTGNTTACCCCCCCCAAGCCCCCCCTTAACTTCGCCCATGCCATCACTAACTTTTACTGGTTATTTTACGAGATGTCTCAATATTCTATGTACATTTAGTTACCACTGCTACATATATAGGGCATTTTAAACATCTTTCAAACATTTTGTCTAATTTAAATTAAATTTTGTATAGATGTCATATTGTACACTAAGTAATAGAAAAATGAGAGAAATACCTGCTCCTCAAAACAAATAAACTCAAACGTTAAGTATATACAAAAAATTATTCTGCATTATATGTTCTTATTGTTTTGTGAGTGGACTGTATATTTGTTGGGTTTTTATCGAGTTCTTGTATTAAATAGTTCAAAATTCAAATTATCGAGACATTTATTATTTTTATTTATATTATTGACAGAAAGTGTTTCCTAGTTACATACAGCTTACTATTTTAATTAATAATTATTTTATAGATTTTAAAACTAAGTAAACATTATAAATTTATGAAATTTCAGACAATTTGATGTAGATTAATGTGACGTAAGCAAATATTTAATAAAAAAATACCTAGTGATTTTCATAAAATTGTATGATTTTAAGGGTTTATCAAGTACATCTAGGTCACTTTAAAAAAAGTACATTCAAATTCGGAGAAAAGGGGTGTCCTGGTTCTTAGTGGGCCAGACTGTCTATTTGTCAGTGACCATATAAGATCGGTTATTATTCTACCACAAAGATGAGGCTTATTTCAATTTTTTCTTTTGTATTTCTAATAGTTTACACATAATTGCAAATCGAATTCAATTATTAAACAAATGGATATAATATAATTCATCCAAGTCCAATACAAGACTTTCAATTATAGAGTGATCAACTTTTCTCCAACCATTTATATTAGGAAATTAATTCATAAGACCATCTCAATTACCTTAGACAAGAAATTAAAAATTAAATTTTAAACACCCTGTCAAATTGGCTAAAAGAAAAATCACAAAAAACCTACCAAAATATACAAAACACTCTGTAGACCACTCTTCGGCTACGGTCATACTCTTTTTCTCAATTGTGGCAAAGCAACCAAAAATATTCTTCAAATGATAGAATCATCTCATAGAAGTATAACTGAAACTCAACATCCTATCAAATCTCTACACAATTTTTTGAATAATAATCCTCTACATAATATTATATAACACATAATGTATTATATATCGTATATAATATATATGTACTACAAAATCATCTGTATAATATCACAAATATTCAACTTTTCATCACAGACTGCAAAAACCTTTGTTACAAGAAGTAACTTAGAAATACTTCAATAATTATTAATTTCAAAAAATGATCACTAACAATTAATTGGTGAATGGATAAATGCATTAATACATACAATGTTTTAAAAAAAATTATGTAATTATTTGATTCTTCTTTTTCCTAGAATGTTCTTTAACTAATTATTTTAGAATTAAACAGGCTGATGGTTGATAATCTCTTATTGGTGTTGCTGCGATCAGTGGTTTGTGAGTTATTTGCAATTGCCACCATTCAGGTATTGTGAAAATGAAAAATGTCACAAACTATTTCCCAAACCTAATGTTTATTTTAATCAATATAGAACTTTTATTATTATTACTATTAAATAAAAATAAAAATAAAATTTTTAATAAAAGGGTACGAAATATTAAGATATTTTAGAAAACATTAAAAAATATGTCTTGGTTGTATAAGAATTTATCTAATTTTGATTGTGATCATGATACTATCAGCTTTGGGTGTAAAATACATAGGGAATTAATAAAATACTGAATCTAAATGGATGTATCCACAGAGTTTGGCCTAAAAAGTGGTTTAACTAAATCTAACAAAAATGCTTAATGTTCTAATAAAAAATGACAATTACAAAAAAAAACTCATAATGAAAAAAATAAGAACTACAGTTGTGGGGTCGCTCTCGCAACAAATGAGTAACACATTTGCTTAGAGGTGGGAACATCTAATATAATTACTGTAAATGCAATTAATTACTTTGTACACCAATACTAGTATGCCAAATTTCCGAGAAAATTTCATTTAAATCTGACATAGATGACAGCTATCTGCAAGAAACCAAATTATTTCGTTAACCTTGGCACCCTTTGCAATTTTAAATAGAGTTAAATTCAATTAAATCACATAATTTTGACTGTCGTAGCTCCATGTACACAAAATGTTCAGTCATCCTGTAATAAAACCACTATCACCCTATGCTTTAATGAAGATACTTATTCAATAAAATGATTCTTGCAAAGAATTTAGAATTATATTAGGTAGATTGGTAAGGTAATATTTATTAAACTACCATAAATATGGCAATAATATTTAATATTATTACTTCAATATAAAAACACTCGCAATTATAACATTGTAAAGTCGATTAACAGTAAAATAATGCTAAAATGTTTAGTACTATACTATACTACACAATTTTACAGTCTTATGTATATGACTACATATGTAAATAAAAAAACTATCTTTGTATCAGTTAAAATAGTAATAAAGATGAAAGTATTTCCAAAAGCTATTGTACTTCGAGTGAATGGCAACAGAGGGTGGTGTGGAATTTATATCAGATGAATCAATATTTCTGGCAATATTACCTGAATGTAGATCATATTGTTCTGTGGGTTCAATGCCACCTTTAGGATTGTGTTCTTTTAATTTCGTCTTGTCTCTGGATTTAAGTGAACAGTAGTCTAACTTATCTCTCATAAGTTGCTCTTCTTTAAGTCTTTCCTCTTCTTTTATTATTTTACATGCTCTGCTTACCCCTTCTGTTTTACAGTAATCTCTATACTTTTTAGTTGCTTCCCTTAAACGTTGCAAAAAATCGGGCATAGCTCTCATAGACACCCATGTTGTGACCGAGGATGGTACATTTACCCCTGGATTATCGAAATAAGTCAGACTGAATTCAATTCCAGGCTTATTTGTTTCAGTGTAAGGTTTTATTACCATACATGACCAGTAATCTTCAATACGGTATTTTTCTGCATATTTCGGGAAATTAGGATGTTCTGTACTTTTGCTGACTATATACATAGTGGAGTTTTCCTCATCGACAAAGTATCGACGGTTAAATACATAATCTCTATTGACAAATAATCTCTGAAATAAAATAACTATGCATTAATTTTAACAATTAATTAACATTGAAAGTTTTAGGTTAGTAAAGCTGAAAAATTTTCAAATATGTAATTTAAAATTATGAACTTTTTACACAATACCGATAATCCCTAATTCATTCTTAGAAATGGAAATATACAGGGTGTTTCAGAAAGATCTCCCATATTTACAGGGGGTGATACTATGAAAAAAATAAGAATTTTTTGTCTTATGAGCTATATGTCTATCTCCTCTTGTTTTCAAGATACGGAACAACAAAATAAAATTTTTTAAATAGAATTTTTACGAAAATTTTCAAATGGTGCGAAATATTGTTATGAAGTTTGGTATTCCAGAGTTTTTAAGGATGCCAAATACGTTGGTCTAATTATTTTTTGTATATTTCATAGAGGGCACTAGTTATGCTACATTCCCATTACATTTTAAGTTTCAATTTGTTTAAGGTTAGGTTTTTTACCATTCGGTCTCCAATTTCTAGTGCACAATTTTATTTTCTATAAATAATGTACTCTTGTTAGAACTTCCTAATGTGGACGGTTTTTGAGAAAAATGGCTTTTAATTGAACTTTTACAATATTACGGTGTATAAAATAAGTGACTTTTCTCAAAGTAGGCTTATGTCAAATCTTATTGATGGATGTCTCATAAACAACGCATACATTCTTGGTAATATTTTAAACTTTAATTAACTGTATATCAATTTGTTATATCAAAGATTTTAAAAATAATATGATTTTAAAAACCGACCACTGTATGGCCCTGTACAGTGAAAACGGTGAGTCTTAGACTTAGACCCTTGCTTTATAAGGCAATTCTAAATTATTTATTCAGTTCTATTTGTGGATAAAGTTTGATTCACTCTAACTGAAACACCCTGTATATTATATTAACGAAATATTTACCAATTAAAAATATGTAAATATATACAGTGCTTCATGTTTCTCTGTGCATTTAAGAATGGTGTAGAACCATTAAAATTCTGGACAATACAACAAAATTCTGTAATGGCTACCTTACAAGCCCTACATTAAATTGTAGATATATTTAGGACAGATAAAAAAGGTACCTTTTATACAAATCTTTTTTTTGAAAGTGGATCAGAAAGGAAATATTCTTTTAAGGGGTATGATAAATAGTCATGTATTTTGTGATATCTTACAAATCTTTCTAGATATCTTCTAGATCTAGACATCTAGATAGATTCGCGAATAAATAGAAAACGATACATATTAAACATTTTTATGAATAAACCGAAAGGGAAACTGCGGTAGTGGTTTAGTGTACAGCTTGAGTAATATTTGAGTAATACTTCAGTAATATTTGGTCACTAACACAATTATTTATATTGTGTGTATGATGCAGGAATGTGTTATCTTCCTCCTCACCCTAGTCTCTATTATTTCAGTAACACTTGAATAATTAATTGTAAAGGTTTTAGTGTACACATTTAGCAGCGGTTTAACCCTTAGAATAACGGTGCCTAAAAACCAATTTTTTGTATGTACAAATACTTAGATTTGCCACCTTATTAGGATGGCCTAAATCTGTGAACATTTACTTACAGGCCATAACATTTCCCAATAAATTATATCACTATTTGATTCGGGTTCTGGATCACTTTCAGCTACTTCCAAAGCAACTGCAGTAACATCCCACTTCCTGCGATAATCAGTATCTATCTGGACATTTAAAAAATCTTCTGCTGATACATCATTGTATGAACCGTATACTTTATATTCATATTGTCCTGAAGGATGTAACCTTCTCCAAACAATTAAATCATCTTGTTCAATAAAAGTAGCCCACTCATCATAAGTTCTTTTATTTTTAGAGACACCGCACTTGCAAACTGAATGTTTTGTTGATTCTTTATCTTTATTTGTCGTGTCACATGCTAAGCATATTGTATTTTCTTTTAAAATATAAACATAATCTAATTCATTAGCATGTTGTTTGATGTAGTCAATAGAAATTCTGTTTTCTTCCCAATTATAAATAGATATACCAATTCCACCTAATGCAAATTTACTTTTTCTCGTTAAAGTTTGTCGCATTTTCTGAAAAAAATCTTTTAAAGCTTGCTCTTCCCACCATTTTGAATACAAGCAAACCATCTGTTGGCATCTTCTTATTCTATGTGCAAAAACACATTCACAATGATGAACCCAAATCTTAAGAACATTAGAATTACTCTTCGAATGAGGTAGTTGTATAATAAATTTGTACAGCTTTCCACTTTTAATAAACTCTCGAAACCTCTTATTCACCTCTTTAATGCTCTTAAAATCACTGATTTTTTGACGAATTATAAGGGCATACTTTAAAAAGCAATCGTTATGTGCATTTCCCAAAAGTTGTGTTCTAATATTGAGGTTATGTTGCACTGACACAATCGATTGGGAAAGTCTTCTTGGATACATGTTGGAGATAGACGAGATAGTTTTTTTGGCTTAGTTAAATTCTTAGTTACACAATTGTATGTTAAAGGATGGACATGATAGAATGAACTGAAATTTTGACAGTTATGAATGTTGTGAATATGAAAACTTGTAAACAGAAGTAAAATGTAATGTGATCGTGATCAACTCAGTTGCAGATTGACGAAAACAAACCTAGGTAAGTGACGTGAATGTGTTTAAGTTTAATTACCTACTTATACAGTGTGTTAACTTAAATTTCATCTTATCAGAATTTTAGTTTACTGTGATTAATATTAATTTACTATCATCAAATCAAAAAACGTTGTTGTTCGGTTGGGTTATTCCTACAACCTAATTTAGCAATAAATACTAGGATTAAAATAAATACAATTAGATGTAGGTACCCTGTACCCCCAAAATAGAAGTTGAAAATATTCTCTACGAAAGGTCAAAATAATGACGGTCAAGCAGTGGCGGCGTGGTGGCTCTTGGTCGGTTTGTATGAAAAGGCTAAATGTAGCGTAGCTAATTGTTGATATACTGACTACTGACCTTCGCGATTAATAATAGTCATGGGCGCAGCTAGAGGGGGCTATACAGCTCGGTGCCCACCCCAGAAAAATCTATATCGGCATACTTATCAGTAAGTCTCCGACTGCGTGACCTTTTTTTTTAGAATGAAATCAAAACGTGTTAAGGTTATTGAATTTTTTTATCGGCAAGTTGTTGATTGCGAGACCTTTTTTTTTTTTTGAGGCCTATGATAAATTCTATTTTACAAGCAGCATTATAATACGAGTATAACCCAAGATAAAATCGAATAAATACTTGAAGGGAAAAAAATACAAATACATAATTATATTTTATGAATTGAGACAGATAGTAAAAAAAGTTTTTCTTTGCACAGGTAGTGATTTTTACAAGCATACAAAGAGCATAACTCGGAAAGCAAAGAGAATTAATATAAATGAAAGAATTAATTAAATACCCATCTATCTTCCCACTAAACATTTTTCAGTTTCTGACATGTTTCAGAAACGTTTCCATTTTTCTTGAAACGTTTCATAAAAAATTCATGCAACGTTCTGGTAACGTTCTAGAAGCCCAAGATGTCCTCCCCAAAATACGTTTCCAATGAAACGTTTCAAAAAGTTGGTTTCAGTAACATTCTTTTTATGTTCCATTTATGCCTTCGATGTTTTTGTTTTACGTTTCAGTATATTTTCAGAAATGTTTGAGTAACATTATAATTTTATTACCATATTGTTCTCATAATGCTCTCAACTTTAGATCATTTTCATTTCAAAAGCGTTTTTGAAATAGTATAAATAGTGTGAGTATTTTTTTAAATATCTCTAATACTCCTTTGTGATATTTTTATTTGTATTGTGAATGACTTAATTCGAACTAAAAAAAGTTACATTGTATATTAAAAAAAATAAATATGCTCTTCTAGTTTGGGGATGCGGCAACTTTTACTAAGAATTTCTTTCTTTTTGAGAAGCCATTGAAAAAAGTTTCTAATATGGATTATGAATTTTGCCATTCATCGTACAAATAAAAATATCACAAATCAATATCAGAAGCATTAAAAACAACTACACATTTTACATAGTTCAAATACGCTTCTGAAATGTAAATTTTCTAATGTTGAGACCTTCATGAATATGGTAACAATGACGAACTGATAATTAGAAAAAGTTAGTTATGATTATGAATCTTGGTACTTAGGTACATGAAAAACAAATAACATTACTGAAAAATAATATAAAGTTATAATTTCTTCTACGCATGGTCAATATTACATATATCCTTTTAATAATAATAAATTATACAGCAGAAATAAGGATACAAAATGATATCTTGACAAAGTAAATATCTGTAGGTATACCTAAACTCTTTTATTTAAGCATGCCTATACACATAAACAAATATAAACATTTGTACAAAATATAAAATAAATGAGGTCTATTTCACTTGATTCATCCATATTTCAAATGGTTCTCACTAAGTAGTTGATCTTCAAATTATATCGAAACGTATGTTGTTGTTCCATTTTCTTAGTTCTTGTCCCTTGTCCTCTTGTCTGTAATAGTAGTGGGTATAACTATATTTAGGTAGATGTGACGCAAAATTGGAAATCTCTACACATATCGTTTTAAACATTTTGCATCAATATTCATTATTTTATATGCACCTTACAATAACCACAACTGCACACACTACAAATTATCACATAAAATAGCGTCAAAGTAAAGATGAAGAACAACGAAACCAAGCAAACTGACAAACCGCAAACCTAACCTAACATAATACGAATTGAAAGGACACACGGGAAACAAATAAACTCGGGCTGTTACGCGCAGTCTACGCAAGTCACGAACATACGTTTTTTCTAGACTTGTGTTATAAATATGCTACCACATTTTTTTTTCTAATTATGTCTTTATATAACAAAGGCAAATGAACTAACGCTTGAGAAGGATTGGGGATTGAGAGCAAAATTTAACTAATGCCGAATGTTCCATAAGATAAGCAAAAATAGCAAAGGATTGTTCGTCTGTTATGTTTCCGAGATCGAAAGGGAATGTTTCGAGTAATGTTTCAAACTCTCTTCAATTGTAACGTGTCGGCTATGTTTCACTAAATAAGTTTTCAAGTGCTACATTTCTGTAATGAAACAGAAACGTTTCTAGTTAATGTTTCAAATGTTCAGTAAAACATCTCATTTGCAACGTTTCATTTACGTTTCGTGTTTAGTGGGTTTGATATAAATAAATACTTAATTAAAAAGTCTTGCCCAATGGACATTTTAGATAATATAGGTATAGGCAATTAATACATTTTTTACTAAATTTCTTTTTTAAAAATACCTATATAGGTATCTTTATTAGATCTCTTATCTTTTACTTTATTTTAAACTCGATTTTAAACATCTAGTAATGAATAATAATTAACTGATGCTGGAGCAATAAAAATACAAGAATTATTATTTACTAGCTATTTACTAGATATTACTGATGGTATAATTGAGTGTTATTTGGGGCATGTAGCCCTGTTCCGCACAATATTCTCAGTTAAAAATCTTATCTATGAGGTTAAATACCTTTTTGCATACCTAGATTTTTTGGTATCAAAGAATTTTGTTTCATTCAGGACTTATAGGAAATTTTTCGGTTAGTTTAATTCCTTTAAAATAACATTATTTCTAACAAAAAAAAAAATAAAAATTTTGTTGGTGTCTGTCTCTCTGCTTGTCGAATATTAATATACAGAACCTTTATAAATGTTTACAAGCCACGTGACCTTCGAGCTTAAGCAACCAACAATGCGCGGTTGATACTGCCAACCGAAAATCTTTAAATCTTAGTTATCAATATTAATAATGCGGTCGCAATGACCAATAGTACCTTTACACTTACGCTCAATCGTGAGCGACTGGAGCGCCCCGTTCCAATCGCGCGTATTTTCGCGCAACCCAGAGTGTCGCGTTCTAAAACTTTGTTGTTAAAAATTGACACGCTCCAATCGCACGGTATTGTTTGCGCGGTGAAATGTGACGTGATAACACGGCTAGTGTAAATTGAAAAGTGTCAAGTTTCTCGCGCGATAGTCGTGGCTCGTGGAGTGTTAAAAATTTCAACAGTTTTATAGACGGTTTGTTCTGAAATGGAGCAAATTATAAACAAAAAAAGAAAATTAAAAGTGGCTTTTTTTTTTCTTTAGATTTAATCTTCCATAAAGATGGATAGGATTTATATAGCTAAATAAAATTTGTAATTGTTCCTTTTGACCAATATCGTGCATCTGCCATAGTCTATAAAAAAAATATAAAAACGCTTACAAATATGTGAATCCTAGGTAGCTACATTTATATTAAAAAATTTAAAAAAGTACTTATCGTCTTTTAAGAGTAAACTCCACAAGACCGCGTGAAAATCAAAGTAAACTTTACCCTACGTGAAATTTCCGCATGAAAACAACTGGCGAAGTAATGCAGGATTTGACACGTCTAAGAACCGCGCGATTATATACATTTACACTAACAAACTTTCGCGTGTGATTGGAACGGGGCGCTCCAGTCGCTCACGATTGAGCGTAAGTGTAAAGGTACCTAATCGTGAGCGATTGGAGCGCCCCATTCCAATCACACGCGAAAGCTTGTTAGTGTAAATGTATATAATCGCGCGGTTCTTAGACGTGTCAAATCCTGCATTACTTCGCCAGTTGTTTTCATGCGGAAATTTCACGTAGGGTAAAGTTTATTTAGATTTTGACGCGGTCTTGTGGAGTTTACTCTTAAAAGGCGGTAAGTACTTTTTTAAATTTTTTAATATAAACATAGCTACCTAGGATTCGCATATTTGTAAGCGTTTTTGTATTTTTTAAAAAACGGCAAAAGCAACAAAATGGTCAAAAGAAACAATTACAAATTTTATTGAGCTGTATAAATCCTGTCCATGTTTATGGAAGATTAAATCTAAAGATTATACTAATCGAAATTTAAAAAATGCCGCTTACGACAAACTAGTTGAGTTTTGTAAAACTATAAATCCCGAGGCTACTCGGGAATATGTAGTAAAAAAAATTCAAAGTTTTCGTAGTTCCTTTCGAAAAGAACCAAAAAAAGATGGAAGATTCGAAACGAAGTGGTGCCGGTGCCGATGAAATTCATATTCCGACATTGTGGTATTTTGACCTACTACTGTTCACTATCGACCAAGAATTACCAACACCTAGTATCTCTAATATCCATCCATTCATCCATGTTTTTACCCACCACTTTCTTTTTTGCCTTTTATTTGACATATCAAGATAAGCCATAACGCACAAAGCCACTTTTAATTTTCTTTTTTTGTTTATAATTTGCTCCATTTCAGAACAAACCGTCTATAAAACTGTTGAAATGTTTAACACTCCACGAGCCACGCTATCGCGCGAGAAACTTGACACTTTTCAATTTACACTAGCCGTGTTATCATTTCACATTTCACCGCGCAGGCAATACCGTGCGATTGGAGCGTGTCAATTTTTAACAACAAAGTTTTAGAACGCGACACTCAGGGTTGCGCGAAAATACGCTCGATTGGAACAGGGCGCTCCAGTCGCTCACGATTGAGCGTAAGTGTAAAGGTACCTAATGACATACTGTTGCATCTACGCTCGAGATAATGCGATTGCTGATTGATTGAATAGAATTTCACCAATCACCAGTCGGTGAAACAGAATGTTGCGATTTACTGCAATCTTGCTCTTATTGTTTTAACGTTTTAACTTTACCGAAATTTAATTGCCAACGTGAAGAAAATATAATAACTATTCCAAACAAAATTACTGATCACGTGGCTTGTAATCGTTTATGAAGGCTATGCATACTTAATCCATTATACTATTATGTATTAGGAAGTAAGAGTAGAGAATAATATTTAATCGAGAAAGAGCCTAATTTATGTTAACATGATGAATCGAACTGTGTGGCCCTTATATACAAGATATTTAAGGTCTACAGTGGAGCTTAACCTCCACTGCATTTTTGGTGGCCTATAAATAGGCGCAATATTGATTTGTTAGAGAAATGTGGTCCATACTGTAGTCATGAAACTAAAATGAAAATAAATAATTACCTATGGACAATTATTAAAAAAATTACTTTGGATCTGTTTGAATACCTACTTTACTTATTTTCAATAATTTTGTTCGAAGAACGGTTAGCAACTATCGGAAACCATCGGGCGCATGCGATTTTTCGAAATAACGTTCAAAGAACAGCAAATCTCCAACGTTGATAATAAATTTGGTATTCATAGAAAGCAACAGACTAGTTTCTCATCAGTTGGAAATGATCAATTTAATTTAATTTAATTAAAAAATATATATTTATTTATCTAATCAAACGTATTCCATAAAGATTAGCAATTGTATTAATTATGTATTAATAGTGAATTTCTTTTTGCTACGTACATACCTACCTAAAATAATAAAAAATAGAGGTTAAAATACAAAAATACAATTTAATTATTTTTTTTTATAATATGATATATTAATTTTTTATAATGATACTCTTAATTTAAGAATACGTTTGTAGAAGATTTCATATCGATTTGATCTGAAATCAGTTAAGAACAAGCATGTTCATTTAGTACCAAACTCAAACCGTTGCAAATTCGTTCCTCGAACAAAGCTAAAAGTAGGGTAAGGTCAAGGATTTTATTACATTGTATAAAATCCTTGGGGTAAGGTCAAGAAAATCCTTGGGGTAAGGTATGCTAGTAACTTTGTTCCTAGTACATTGGGACTGTTGAAAACTGTTTTGGATTGCTCTAGGAACAAAGCTGATGTCTCTAAATTGAGCCGTGTCCTAAATTTTGGACGCGCAGTCTTCTAAAATAGTTGAAATCTGAGACTCCGGCATAAAAGGGATGGAACTGTATAATAATTTGTGCTGGTGTGAACTGTGTGACTATAGTAGGCGGGATGAGTATAAAATAACAATATCTGATACAAAATATTCCATACTTATAAGTATTTTTTTTTAAGTATCCGGAAGAATACCTTTCGTTATTAGAAGAAAACTCAAATGAATAATGAAATTCTATCACATCAGTAATAAATAATACGGATAAATTGCCATTTAGCTGTTAAACGTAGAGAAATAAAATATGAAATTTGTCAAATAATGGTGCCATCTAGGTAGGAAAGGTATACAGGAATGTTACTAAAAATACAAATTTTAAAATAGGTTTCTGTTGTATTGTGGGTAGTAAATGGTAAAAATGAAATTAAAATAAAAAAATATTAGTACTCAGTTAAAAATAACATTTAATCAATGGATATTTTTTATGGAACATTTTTCGATACAAAGTATCTGAAACCAGTGAAACCGTTTATCTTGGTAATTAGTAATTACGTTTCAATGACACATGATCGTTTCCCAAAGTTTCGTTCAATTTGTTGTCATTCATACAGTAGCGGCTTTTGACTTCCATACCAGGAAGGGCGGACAAATTTAGGTACAAAGTATTGAAAAAAATACATTAAATATAATTGGGTCATTTTATTTTAATAATTTATTTTGTCTTTGTCCGCTTTTGTTCGAAATTTTAACTTATTTAGCCATTTAAAATAGCTACTGTATAGTTATTAGTGTTAACAAAAGTTGAACTAATACGAGCTAATAACTTATTATCAGTTTTTCCATTATTTTCAGATTAGTTGGAAATGGATTAATCAGTGCAATATAAAGTCCCTGTATGACCTCTATTTTTATTTTTCAGTATAAAAACATATCTAATATAACATATAACAAAATTTTTCTTATAACAAATCTTTAGAGACTTTGGAACTCGAACTTCAATATACGAGCTTAGCCCCAGGTGAAGATATTCATTCATTTGTTCAAAAATTAATAGCCCTTAAGGCTAGAATTATAAATAAAGTGCAACAAAATTTCTTATCAGTCAATGAACAAACCGGACGAATTTCATTTCATTTTTTTTTAACGCAAGCGTTTAACATTTTCAAATTAAATTTACCTTATTATTATGAACAACTTATTAGGGCAAGACAAGACATTCGTACCATAGAACAAGCAGTCAGCTTTATAGAAGGCGAAATTAAATATGATAATTACAAACGACTTACATTCCAAAATAGACAAACTAGGAAACCCCCACAAAATACACAAATTAAACCACTTCGTCCCAGACCACAATTTCAACAAAATTATTCACCTAATAGCTCCCAACAATTTCAATCACAGCTATCTAATAATTCTCGACAATTCCTATCACAACCCGTTAATTTGCCTCCATCGCAACCTGTAACATACAACTTCCCGAAAAATCAAAAAGTTTTTGGAAAACCCCAAGATGTTTTTAGACCACATCAACAACGTATATACCCTAAACCCGTGCCTATGTCTGGCATTAGTTATAGCAAGCCTCAAACTTCTGGTATCAGTCATACTAATTCTCAGCGCGCACCATTTAAATCAGATTACCAAAGAAGAAACTATCCTGAATACAAAAATCCTTTACCCCCAGTACAAGAATTACATAATACCGAATTTTACGAACAAAACGACACTGAATGTAATCCTTCAGATTGCGAACTAGAACCTGAGTCATATTATTCTTCAAATGAATACCCTGAACAGGAAAATTCTAATAATTATTATCCTTTGGACATCCACCAAGATTACTTGGAAGAAAACTCCCAAGAAACAAATTTTCAGAAAGCTCATTTTCACCAGGATCCAATATAGTTTTGAAAAATGTCGAAAATAATAAACTCTCTTTCATCAAAATTCAAAACCCGCCTATTCGACTTCTTTTAGATACAGGATGTGGAAATAATATTATGAACCCTTCTATAATTTCAAAATTTTATCCAGGTTGTACTTATCCTAAAACCAATACCATCGCTACCTGCACTGGTTCCCAAAATTCTTATTTCTCAGCAAATATTCCAATCTTTGACGAATTCAATTCAGATTATAACATGGAAATAATTTTATTTAATTTCAGTAAAGATTTTGACGGACTTAATAGGTTTCGAAACACTCCAACATCTAAGTTTAATTGTTGACCCGACGAATTTAACTCTATCAAATCAAAATTGTATCATCCCTCTACAAATACAAAGACACAATAAGCCTGTAAAAATCGACGCTCATTCTATCCAAATTGTAGAATTCCCTGTTGACATCCTATCCGGAGATATTTTTATACAATGCCAATACACGACACATCTTCGTATTCCCGACTGTGTAACTCACGCAGAAAATGGACTAGCAAAAGTTGAAGTATATAATATCACGAATGAAGACCAGTCTATCATTCCTGACCAAACTCTACCTGCAGATCCATTAGATGAATATTTTACCAAAACATTAGAAATCAAAAATAAGACCGAATCCCATTAAACCACATCAATCAAAATTCAAGAGACGTGACAACACTGCTTAGAACAGAACATTTAAATTCCGATGAAAATTCCACCTGTTTGAACTTTGTAAAAAAATATGAAAATTGTTTTTACTTTCCTGGCGATACTTAAACTTTTTCCAATCAAGTAAAACACGAGATTAAGACTTTTGACGAAAAACCTATCCCCACAAAAAGTTATCGGTATCCTCGTATACACCAAGAAGAAGTCCAACGACAAATTAACGAAATGTTACAAAATAACATTATCCGACCGTCCAAATCCTCTTTTAGTTCTCCTATTTGGATTGTCCCAAAAAAAATTGACGCTACAAATAAACAAAAATGGCGACTAATAGTAGACTATAGAAAACTTAACGACAGCACAAAAACTGACAGATATCCTTTACCCAATATTAGTGACATTCTTGACAAACTTGGAAGATGCCAATATTTCACAACCCTTGACTTAGCGAGCGGATTCCACCAAATAAAGATGCACGAAAACTCTATAGAAAAAACTGCATTCAATACGGAAAACGGGCATTACGAATATGTACGAATGCTCTTCGGGTTAAAAAATGCACCTGCGACATTTCAACGAGTAATGGACAACGTCCTCAAACACCTTCAGCATAAAATTTGTTTTGTCTATATGGACGATATCATTATTTTTAGTACTTCCCTTCAGGAACATATTCAAAATTTAGAACTTGTGTTTAAGACGCTAGCTGAAGCAAATCTAAAAATACAACTAGATAAATCTGAGTTTCTTTGCAAACAAGTAGAATTTTTAGGACATGTAATCACCCCAGATGGTATTAGACCTAACCCAAAGAAAATAGAAGCTATAAAAAAATTTCCCTTGCCAAAAACCGTTAAAGAAATAAAATCTTTCTTAGGACTTTTAGGATTCTATAGAAAATTTATACCTAATTTCGCAAAAGTAACAAAACCATTAACGTTAAGATTAAAAAAGGATTCAAAAATCGACTTTTCACAAGATTATTTAGATTGCTTTGAACTTTGTAAAAATTTACTTTGTAACGAACCCGTATTAGCCTATCCCGACTTTCATAAAACATTTACCCTTACTTGCGATGCATCCAACTTTGCCATTGGAAGTGTATTAAGCCAAGACGGACATCCAATTTCTTACTATTCCAGAACTCTTAATCCCGCCGAGTGTAACTACTCGACAATCGAAAAAGAACTCTTATCAATCGTCAATTCTGTAAAATATTTTAGACCATACCTGTTTGGCACAAAATTTACTATTGAAACAGATCACCAACCCTTGCAGTGGTTGTTTAATTTAAAAGATCCTAACTCCAGACTCGTGCGTTGGAGACTTAAATTAGAGGAATACGATTATACTATTAAATATAAAAAAGGTAAAACAAACCAAGCCGATCCCCTTTCTCGTATAAGACTGAATGCTATAGAGACTGACGATATGAATTCCATGATAGCCCAAATTGACGAATCAGACCCAGACTTAGACAATCTACTACAAATACCTCTCGAAGACATTCTGAATGACACTAATCGCGAAGTATACGAATCCCTATTAAAAGACTTCGAGCAAATAGCCGAAGACGACTCTCAGACTATCCATACTTCTCAATCTAATCCTATCCTAGAAATCAAATATACGGACAACGTTTTGAATCTTTTTAATCACCAATTTTTAATTTCGGAAAATGAATCAAATAAATTAAATACACATCATTGCGAAAAAACATTCCCAGGTAAAACTAGACATATTTTCAAATTTATTAACAGACAATCAGACGACGAAATTTTTAAATTCTTACGACCCTTTATAAAAAATAACAATTCTACAGTACATTCACTTTTCTTTGATTCTATTGAAATTGAACGGAAAATTATTAGGATCCTACAAAGCAACCTTTCCTCTAAGTATAAATTTGTCATATGCAAAAAAAGAGTTGAAGATGTTCTTACCGAACAAGAACAACAACAAAAAATTAAATATAACCACGAAGCAAAAACATACCATTTTACGAAAGTATTATTGGCCCCACATGTTCGATCATATTCGAGAATATATTTCTAAATGTCAAACATGCATTACTATGAAAACTGACCGTCATCCACCTAATCCAAAATTTCAACATATATATACTCCTTCCATTCCATTCGAACTCTTGAACATTGACACACTTTCAATCAATAATCAAAAATTTATTACCATTATTGACGTTTTCTCTAAATATGCACATGCCTATCCCGTTGATTCAGTAACCGGACTTAATGTCCAACGTAGTCTTTTAAAATTTATAGAAAGTCATGGTTACCCATATCGAATTTTAGTAGATTCCGGCGTAGAATTTAATAACATAATGATTAAAGATTTCTGTAATTTACACAAAATTTCTCTTCAATTCACATCCATACAAGGACATACTTCTAACGGAAACATCGAAAGATTCCACTCTACTTTACTCGATCTAGTACGCTGTATAAAAGTTGAACAACCAAACACACCCCTTGACTACTTAGTATCCCTAGCAGTAATATCCTATAATCATACGGTACATACGACGACCAAAGAAACCCCTATTAATATTACCCGCGGCGATAATAGACCTGACTCTTTCGACATAAACGAACAGATTATAACATCTGACTACATCGAAAAACACAGACATATTATGAAGACCATGCACGACCAAATAAAACAAAATATTGAAACAAAAAAGGACAAAACTATAACTAAATTAAACGAATCACGTAAAGAACCCGACACTTTCGAAACTGACGAAGACATATACATAAAAAATTCAAATCGTAACAAACTGACGCCCCGGTATAAAAAAGAACTGACATCTAAAGACTTAGGTCCTACAGTTGAAATATTTAAACGATCAGGACACCAAGGTGATAAATATCACAAAGCTTTTATAAAACGCAAACCCAAACAAAAGAAAAAGATTAATATTCCCCCTTCCGTTCCAGGAAATGAACCTCCAAGGGATGACTCTGACTCTTCTGACGACAACATTCCTCTTAGCCGACTTTTTAAAAATCCAAAACCTAGAAAATCCCCTCCTAATAAATCAACTAAGTAAAGGAACTCGTATTATATCGCATTCACATGACTTCATCCAAGTCATAGACTTAACCAAAATAAAAGACGAAACGACTCGACTCCTTT
Organism: Anoplophora glabripennis; assembly: GCF_000390285.2. NCBI lineage: Eukaryota > Metazoa > Arthropoda > Insecta > Coleoptera > Cerambycidae > Anoplophora > Anoplophora glabripennis. Next base: position 157,870 of record NW_019417078.1, read on the forward strand.
CTGACTTAAGCCCCTCACGTTGTAACTTATCACAAATCAAACAGTTCTTAATCTACATTCGAACTAAACTTGAGAATTTTGAAAACCCAAAAATTAGACAAAGACGTGGACTTATTAATATCGTAGGCTCGTTGCATAAATACCTTTTCGGAACCCTGGATAATACCGATTTAGAAACTATCAATTCAAAATTTAACACTCTTCTACAAAACCAAAATAAAATAAAAATACAGTTGGATCTCCAAAGTTCTATATTAATCGACTTAAATAATAAATTAAATAATTCATTTTCTAAACTTGACAAAAATTTCAAAGTGATCTCACATACAATAGAAAAACTGAAAAACGATGTTGAATGTGTCAAAATTCAAATAAACTTGCACGATACGTTTACACAAATAGATGATATTCTATCAAATTTAGAAACAGCAACAAATCTTGCTCAACATAACATTATCCACAATTTCCTTCTACCTTTAAAAAATGTCAAACCTGTATTAAACCAACTCTACGCTATGTATGATCGAAAAGAGATAATTGATCTCACTAACCTACATTCTTACTATAACTTATTTTTAATCTCGGTAGACATCCTTGAATACAAAATTATGATTAAACTGTCAGTACCACTATTCTTTCCTAAACCGTATAATACTTACCATTTGATTCCTATCCCGATTAATGGTCAGACCGTTATTCCTACTCAACCTTACCTACATGTAAATCTGGATACGCAACAACATATATGGACCACCCAACCATGCCCATCCATAGAGGAGTACAATTTATGTAGAGGAACTTTCCGACTCCAACAAGATCAGTGTTTCCTGCCCCTGATCCAAAATAAACCACACCAGTGCCCATCGACCAAGGTCGAACTACAAACAACGATGCTGGAACAACTTAGGAACAACTTAATCCTAATAATTCCCCAACAAAAGGAGTTAATCCGTGAACAGTGCCACGTCAAACAAACTTACACCATTGATAAACCATCCCTTGTGACGATAGACTCATGTGATGTGATCATTAAAGACAGCCGTTTCTCCCCTAAAAGTGATTTCATCGAACAAACCCAAATTAACCTTCCGACGATCCACCTCGAACCATCCAATGGACCTTCAATCCATCTCCAAGAAGTGGAAATCCAGGATTTCCAGCAATTACAACGATTAACAAAAAATTTAAGACCAGTACATCTTGATGACTTTGAAAATATGAAAACCAAAAATATTGTTTCTTCTGTTCTGTTTATTGTTTTAATAATTGTAATCTGTATCATATTATTATACTGTCGTTTCTTTCATCACAAAAAAAGAAATTACTGTCAAAGGAATTCCACAGCTCCTTCTACAGCTATAGAAATTCCGCTTAAGGAGAGAGGTGTAATATAAGGACCCTGTATAACGTCTATTTTTATTTTTTAGTATAAAGACATATCTAATATAACATATAATGTAACATCAGCATTCCTGTCGCATCATCTTATTCCAGAAATGCTGATGCATATAATTTATTCCTATTTAAAGCCGCTAGATCATATGTACAGCACAATATAGTTTTTGCTTTGTTCTTGTCAACTTACGTTGGTCCTAATAAAAACTTATAAACATCCAGACCTATAATTTTATTTCAGTGATTTGTAATTAGAATAAAATAATATTTCTTTTGTGCGATCTGATTTGTCATGTCTGAAGATATTAGGAGAGTAGGAAATATTATACTAAGGCCGGTTTTCATCTTCTGATAAAATTTTATAAATCTCAAAAAACGGATCAAGTTTATACAGGCAAATGTTCTTAAATTTTTACGAGAAAGACACTACTTCATGTTTGAAACGTTGTAGTGTTACACCCTGTATCTTTCGTGTGCACCAATCTTTGAAACTTCGGTTTGAAGTCAGCGGCCTGTGACTTTCCGATCCTTAAATTTCAAGCATGAATTGTTTTCAAATTCCAGGTATAGTTCTAATAAGCCTTCGTCTCCGTCGAAATTATCTCTGTTTTTCTAGATTTCTGCTAGCAACCAGCTCGGAAATTGTACAACCATTGTATTTACACATTGTCTCTGTCTCGATATAGTTAATGTCTTATAATGGTGACCTAAAGAAAACTTCCAGGTTTAGTTATCAAAACAATTCTTTAATGAAACAGAATAAATTTTAGGATATATTTTATACTCAACCCCTTCTCCCTCTTTCTTTTCACCCCCCACAAAAGAAATATATTTATAGAACTCTATCAAACTTGAATGAGACCTCCAATATTATATTTGCAAGTTTTGCCATTTCAACTGCCGGACTGATGGACAAGTCATAGAAATGCGTTATAGTACACCTCGTTCAGTCACTCACAAAGACTATTATCTTTTTTATATGGAACAACTGTTTTACAATGAAATACAAGCTAAATTTTAAAATTTCCCATTTTCATCGCTGTGCCGGACAAGTGACTTTTAAGTGATATCTGTTGTGGGACGATAATCCATTTTCCTTAGTTCAAGAGGCTAACTTCACGCAAGGATCAGTTCAAATAAAACCGCACCTTTATTTTCAATAAATGTGAAATTTCATTGTTTCATCAACAAAGAGATAGTGAGATTGTCTAATTATAGGTATATATCTTGTTTTTTACTTGTCTTTTTAAATGTGGAGATAAAGCTAATAATCGAATATGTGCACATAGTTACGGAAAAAAAATGACTATCCAGAACGTCACTTATTTGAAATAAAAAAGATATTTGCTGGTATTGTCATAAAACTTTTCATCCTATAGGATGATAACCTAACAATCGTGATATAAACTACTCTTGGAGCAATTGTACTATAGGTACCGTATATAATAAGATGGTTATGCAACAATAAGTACAAAGTTAGCAAAAAACCTTTTAACCGCTCATAGACTCCTTCAGCAAAACGTTCTTTATTATGATATATCGGTATATCATTTCTAGAGCCTACAGATGATATTTTGTTAAGGTTAATCAATTTGTATTTGTACTTATGGCTAAACGATATTTCCCTCAGTGTACTTTCCTGTATAATTTATATATTATAAATTGCTTTTTTCACTCCTTGCATCTTTTTTTTTTGTAGTATTTGTATCTCATTCAGATTTTGCTTGTATATTTTATCAGTTGTCTCAAAATACATATTACAAAAATGATATATAGTCAAGTACACTGGAAAAAAACGACAGTGCACCTAACCACGTCATAGTACAGGCGGAAATCTGAAAAGAAAAGTATGTTTAGTTACGACTCGCGTTTCAACTCATAGGACAGAAAAGGGGAGAATGCGCAGTTAGGTCAAGTGCACCGGAAAGAAACGACTATGTACGAACCACGTGGTAATACGGGCAGATAGCTGAAACACAAGGTATGGTTAGTACCACAGATCAAGAAAAGACATAGATACATAATTTATACCTATGTGGCTTGAAGCCAAAATAGTTCATCGGAAGGGTGAGGAAGTTGTGTTTACATTCCCTCATGGGCAGTGGCGTATCATTTTATAGGGGCTGATTGCAACTAAAATAACAAGTTTAATAATTATAATTGTAAATTTTATTTTCCGCAGATAAACTAGGGAAAATATGGTGTAATAGGTATGTTAAGAAAGCGTGTTTTATTTCTTAAGGTATCTATGAGATTATTTAACTTTTCTTCAACCTATTTTATTACTTATGAACTCCACAGTCCCCTACATTTACTTCTTCCTGGAATACGGTTGAGATGATCTACTGACACAATTTTACTCTCATTTATATACAAAAGGAATGATACATTTCATCATACTCTTAAGCTGTTAATTAATATGATTTTCACGAGATTTTAACAAAACAAAGTATTTAAATTCCATTTGGGTAGGTATATCCTAGTTTTAATTTTAATAGCTTATGACACGGTGTAAAATTTGGTATCAACTCTTACATAGAATTTATAAAATTTGTATATAGGAAACTAAAAGATTGACCATATTTTAAAATTATAATTCATTTTTATAGAGTCGGTCCATTAACCCTACCTATCACAAACACATATGTGTGAATTTATATAAAAAACTAAAAATTAGAACAGGTTTAAATATATATTTTATATAGAATTACATGTAGATTTTTACATTGCGTGTTACGGCTATATTACTGGAGTTAAAGTTTGTCCCTAATAAAGCTGTCAATTGGTTTATTTTTTAGGTTGTCTCTATCGAATGAATGTTATGAATGAAAAAAGACAACCATATTACTCAAATAGAAATTTATTGATTATGAAATAAAATATTTTTTGTTAACTTATGCTTTATCCTAAGAATATTATCCTGCATTTTATTACAAAAGTGGTCAGAGCATATATAGGTATATATAGATATTGTTTCTGTATATGGAATTCCTAAGCTTCTAAACCACTGTCTTCTAATTAGAAGATTTTTCGGAAATCTGTAACATATAAAAAAATCTATTAAATGTTTTACGCCTTGGTTTATCTGATTTACTAATGCTTTTTGGCACTTAAATTTTGTCAAAGCGAAATATTTAAATTTAACCCCAACAGCTTGTTTTATTGCTACGTCTATGATTATTGTTACTTATGGAACGATCGTTGATTTTGTTTCATTTGG
>NW_019417078.1:165600-174546 GCF_000390285.2 Anoplophora glabripennis
CGTTTCTAATACGAGGATTATATGCGAATTCGAACCTATTCGAATGGGTCAAGAATACCATTCTTGATATTTTCCTACGTCTCGCATCATATGCGAGTGACTTTGGTACATGCGAAGTAGTGATGGGACCATTCGAATGAAAAATAATCGATCATCCGATTATTAAAATAATCGAAACCTTCCGATTATTAAAAAAGAATTCGGATGATAATCGGTCACTACTCGAATCACATAATCAGTACGTAATCGTCGATTTGAGAAGCCGACTACGATGCTGATGCCAACCGCGGTCGAATAATAATCGGTCGAATCGGGTAATCTGGTCTCGCGTCCTAGTTCCTAGCGTGTACGGAGGGTAGGCGAGTACAGTGGACTGCCGCACGCCTTGATTTATTTTACTTCTATTTGCGCGAAATTTAAATTCTTTGGAGGATAGATGGAGAAATCACTAATAATAAAAATAAATTATTGGGGTGAAAATATTGAAAACGTAACTATTTTAAATAGTTAAAAAACACAAAATAAATATATTATATAGAAATATAAACATAAAAATACAAAAATAAAATATCAAAAAATAAATAATACATTGTGTCTAATAATAACAAAAATAAATCATTTTTTATTGAAAATAAAATTAATGTATGGTAGGTACATCGATCGCAAAATTATTTAACAGAAATAAAATAAAATATCTACTTACAAATAATCTAATATCACAATTGACAACAATGTTAGAGTAATTAATTTACAGCGATCAAATTCGTGACCCCGACATTTGCGAATGTAAAAATATTATAGTAAATAGAATCGACGCGCGATGTACGGAATCTTCCCTACATACGAGCGGCCGCGGATATGTCGAACAAGCCGCATCTCAGTTCCACATACCGGTCCAAGTTCCTGATACCGTTCCACAAACATTTGAGCGATTACTCGGATGATCATCCGATTATTGAAATAGTCGAATACCGACTTTCCGATTATTCAAATCATCCGATTATGCACATCACTACCCTGTAATGCAGATAAAATAGGGCGTGACGGAACATTGGTGGTGCCATCACGTATGAAGGTGGCAAACTACTCGTCGTTTTTCAATTTTGCCTATAAGTTTCCCCGGGCTGGTTAGTACAAAGCAGACAGTAGTACCTAAACCTTTTACTCATTTTATCACCTTGGCACGTCTCGTCTGTATGGTTCTCCTCTCACTTCAGGAGACTTGTGCATTAAATATGCGCGGAACTTTACTTACTTTGGTGATCTTTCCTGTTGCTGGCGGACTGGACTACTCGCTGCGACGGGTGTAGATTAACTGAATTTTCAAACTTAGCTAGACTACCAAGTTCCTACGGCGACGGTTGCGACTGTGCAGTCTTCGCAACCTGGACTTACTTATTTCTAACGGTGACGTATAGACTGCGGATGTCATTGTATCATTGTGAAACACGTAAATTGTTTTACGTATCGTTACCATCGGTGCCACAATCTGGATGGGATCCGTTATAGATCGCATGATCACTTTTATTTTTTATTTTAAAAATTACAACATCCAACAGTTTATACTAATTACATGATGAGGTAACAATGAAAATACACTAAATCACAGCAAATAAAATAACACACAAACAAGAACTAACCTGAAAACACTTTTTTAATACCGGCAATGGTTGTGTTAAATATATAAAGCTGGCTACTTATTAAACTGTAGTTAGTACAACACTGAAATAACGGAGACTTGCTTAAAACATTAGTTCGAGGGACAGGAAGATGGAACGTAGCCACAAAGCGTAACAAGAACCTAGGAATGTTTAACCTTAACTTTTGCAAAATGTTAGAATCATCAGTTTCATTGTTCAATAGTTTACACAAGAAAATAGTTGAATAGCATTGCTTACAAACATTTAAACAGTGTCTCTGAAGCAAAAAGTCATGAGGTATACCAATCTCAGGGTAGATGCCATCAGATTTGAAAGACAACAGTTTCAGGAAACGTTTTTGAACAACTTCCAGCTCGAAAGATTGTGTCTGATAATACGGATTCCATACTACAGAGGCATACTCTAACTTTGTCCTTACATACGCATAATATAGGATTTTTAATGTTACAGGATTAGCAAAGTCCCTACTATGTCGAGCTATAAAACCATACATACGATCGGACTTCTTATTTGTGGAAGGGCGAAACGAGCGGTAACTATGATACGCCTTCATTATAGCCATCCTTCTCTATCACATGGATTTCTATGTCTTACTTTATCGCTCTCACGTAACTTGTGATAGACCATCGGCGCTTTCCTACACTGTATATACTGAATTACATTATTGTTTCTTTTATTTTTTTTAGTAAAACAATATTGTACGTTATTTAACTCTCCCGCTCAACTCATTATTTTCCTTGACTTTCATAAAATTCTTCTCTATTTCAAAAAATATATCTCTTGTTTTCTTATCCACCAGAATAGTTTATAAATTTTATCGATAAAGGACCCCGCACAAACCTTATGGAAAATGGCTTTCGGTCAAAATGGCTGAAAATGAAATATGATATAGCTCTCACCTTCCTGAGCAAAAGTTGTCATGGGCCCAAAGCGATCCTATGAGTAGGTTTAAAGATATAGAGCTTTGAAGCTAACGATTTCATAGCACGGTGCTGAATATAAGGATAGTGCAGGATAGGTGTATGTATATCTCCCTTTCTATACATGGTGAGTCAGTTTTTTGTAGACAAACTTTAACAGGAGATAGAACACATGTTTTTAAAAAGAAAAGTTCCTATAAACATATGTCGTAGAAGGCTTCGTTTCCGAGATACATGGTGTTGAATATATTTTTTTTCTCGAATTTTCACTATAATTTATAAACGAATGCTTAGATTTTTTTCATGTTTGGGAGATAATGCCTATTAATTAAGGGGCATAAAACAAGCGATAAGAATGTTCAAAAACTTGCACAGTGGCGGAGTGGAGGGGGTGCTCAACCCCTTTCTTAAACAGAACTTCTACGCCAATGACTATTTTTTAAAAAAACTGTTATTTTCATTATCTACATACAGTTTAACAAAAATAATGTCCCTTCTTCTGTTTCGAAATTCCTGTGCGTTTCCGAGTTATTTTGATTTTTAGTGTTTGATGTGGTACTAAATTAATTTATTTATTATCAATTATCGGCTAAATATTTAATTCTTTCAACGAAACCTACCTAAATATGGTTTGTTAAGGATTCTAAAAAGCCGAAATCTCTTATTCTTTATCTCTTTCCAATGTAGTCAAAATAAATATTTGTTATATCAAGCCATACTCAAATACAAGACTTTTATAAGTTGAAATCTGTTTAGTACACTAATTTTAACAATCCTTATTTATTATGTGCTGCGTAAATACTAATGTACTGCAACTAAATTACAAAAAAAAAAAATTGAATGAACATTGATGTTAATGTTTATGGAGAAATTTTTTGAATTTATAACAATATTTAATTAACAACTTCTTAAAACTTTTTGGCAACTGCACAATAATGTATTGTATGTATGTAATGTAACAGATTTCAACTTATAAAAGTCTTGTATTTGAGTATAGCTTGATATAACAAATATTTATTTTGACTACATTGGAAAGAGATAAAGAATAAGAGATTTCGGCTTTTTAAAATCCTTAACAAACCATATTTAGGTAGGTTTCGTTGAAAGAATTAAATATTTAGCCGATAATTGATAATAAATAAATTACTTAATTTAGTACCACAACAAACACTAAAAATCAAAATAACTCGGAAACGCACAGGAATTTCGAGACAGAAGAATCTGTTAAACTATATGTAGATAATGAAAATAACAGTTTTTTAAAAAAATAGTCATTGACGTAGAAGTTCTGTTTAAGAAAGGGGTTGAGCACCCCCTCCACTCCGCCACTGTGCAAGTTTTTGAACATTTTTTATGCCCATTAATTAATAGGCATTATCTCCCAAACATGAAAAAATCTAAACATTCGTTTATAAGTTATAACGAATATTCGAGAAAAAAAAATTATATTCGACAACCCGTATCTCGGAAACGAAGCCTTCTACGACATATGTTTATAGGAACTTTTCTTTTTAAAAACATGTATTCTATCTCCTATTAAAGTTTGCCTACAAAAAACTGACTCACCATGTATAGAAAGGGAGATATACATACACCTATCATCCTGCAGTTATATTCAGCACCGTGCTATGAAATCGTTAGCTTCAAAGCTCTATATCTTTAAACCTACACATAGGATCGCTTTGGGCCCATGACAACTTTTGCTCAGGAAGGTGAGAGCTATATCATATTTCAATTTCAGCCATTTTGACCAAAAGCCATTTTCCATAAGGTTTGTGCGGGGTCCTTTGTTTTTTTATAGTCATTATGGGATGAATTGTTTGCTGTTTTTTAACACTAACTACGCCCGACATAACTACACACAATTATGCATAAAAAAATAACTAAAATCGAAAAGAAATCGTTCGATCATAGGGAAATCGGCGACTAAACCGACAGCCAGGCTGATGGCGCCAGTGGCTAACGAACCGATTGTGACAGCTCTAGTTATGACTACCTTTTTTTTTCGAATTTGTATCCCATGTAATAAAAATTGAACTGTAGACTATTAGGGAAGAAGGTACTCTTTTATATTACAAATCGGTCCATTTACAAGAAATTCAGGTACTTACACACTAGAATCCATTTTTAGTATAGTTGGTTTTCGTAAAAAAAAACTAACGTAGCCGAGTTTAAAAATTATTTTAAATTAAATATAGGTTTTCTTAACATATTTTAAATTTATTCGTACTATAACAAAATAAAAATGAACAGGTTGGTGAAATAAGGTATAATATACGAGTATATAGCTAACCCAAATTTCAGTAATCAACGACACCATAATATTTCATTAAATCATATTTTTTAAATTTCGGCACCATGTACTTCGAAAATTAGTGGGTTTGGCTTTTGATTGGTTAAAACATTTTGATCGAAAACAACTTCCTAAAGATGTCTGTGGAAGAAAAACTAAAACAACTTACAGTGACTTATGTTTGTGTCTAAATTTTAATAACATGTCTTTAACTGATAATATTCTAACTTAGTGAAAAGAATAACAGGGATATATGAATAGCTTTCGTCAAAGCAAAGTTAATGAGACTATCCTTGTAGTAGCTTCTATTCTACAGGGTGTTTCAAAAAACGTTCCGATAATTTCTAGGGTAAATAGAATATTAAAAAATAATGTTAGTTTGGTTAATAAACATGTGTCCGAAAATGCCTCCTTCAGATATACGGCTCTGTAAAAGGGGCCCCACAAATTCCTTTTTTTTAATTATCTCTGAGACGGTTTAAGATAGCTAAATGAAATTTAGACCACAAATAGGTTTGATTAGGTCTTGAAAGTTACTGCTGACAAACTTTTAATATTTTGTACAGGACCGTCCCTGGAGGGGGGGTGCCACTTATTTTGCCCCCAAACTTTTTTTTACGGGGACATTTTTAATATTTTGGTAAAAAATAATATTTTTTAAATAATTTGCCATAAAAAAGGTACTCTTGCTTAAAGTCAAAAAAATTACCGGTTTTGGAGTTATTTGAGGTTTTAGCAAGTAATACTGACCGAATTAATAAAAATAAAATAATGATAATAAATAAACGCAGGGAATAATGACTGTTTCAGAAACAACAAGTATAAATTAGAGCAAATTATTTTGAGCTTAAAAGAGGTTTTAATTGCATGACACTTACACAGAATAAACAAAGGAAACTATTAAAAAAACAACAAATAACACAGAACAAACAGAAAAATATTGAATAAGTAGGTATGGATTTTTACATTAAATGTTCGAAATGTCCACCATGTTCCCGAATACATAATCTTAAACGTTTTTCTAGGGAAAACATAATTCTTTCAAGTGGCTGTGGTTCTTGAATTAACATTCTTAAATTATTTTCAACTCTTGCTTGAAGTTCTTCAATGGAATTTATTTCGCTGGAATATACTTTTTCTTTAACTAAACTCCACACAACAAAATCCAAGGGATTTAGGTCAGGGGACCGTGGTGGCCAGTGGATAGGAGCATCGGCACCCCGACCAATCCAACGATTTGGGAAATGTTCGTTAAGCCATCTTCTAACTTGTAAACTAAAATGAGGTGGGGCCCCATCATGCATAAAAAACATATTTCTTCTTAGATCAAGAGGCAAATCTTCTAATAACGGAAATAAACGATTATCCAAAAATTCATAGTAAACATCACCATTTAAATTTCCATCAAAAATATGGTAGGCAACAAGGCGGTTGCCTATTGTAGAAGCCCAAACATTCAACTTAAAATTATGTTGATAATGCCTTATACGTTTAACCTTTGGATTTTCATCGGCCCAGAAGTGACTGTTATGACTATTAAACATACCTTGTCTAGTAAAAGTTGATTCATCGGTGAAAAGAATATTTTGTAAAAAATCAGGACTCTGTCTCTTTCTTGCTTGTAATAATTCGCAATAGTCACTTCTCAAAAAGAGATCTTCAGGCAATAATTCTTGTACTTGCCTGTAGTGAAATGGGTGCAATAATTGTTCTTTTAATACACGGTGTACACTAGAAATACTTGTGTTACTTGCCCTTGCCACATTTCTTACACTTATCGTAGGATCCGCAACAACTACATTTAAAATATTTTCTTCTGTTTGAGGAATTCTTGCCACTCGTGGTCTTCCAGAATTTACCTTTTTTGGTTTAAAGGTTCCAGTATCACGGCATCTTCTCTCTAAATTCAAAAATGTTTTTGCATCCGGAACAGTTCTTCCTGGAAATTTTTCCGCATATCTTCTTTTCGCCGCTTTAGCATTACCATTACATTCCCCTAATGTTAACAACATATCGGTATAGTCACTATTAGTGTACATATTCATTTTCAAAGTTTTTAAAAGCGTTATTACTTGTTAAACAAACCAAAACTATCAACAACAATGTGTCAAACCAATCTGTCAAACAAGAAAAATCTGCAGTCTAAGCCTACTTAATAAAAGTAAACCAAATTATTTTCTTATTTTAGGTAAAACAAGCTAAAACCTCAAATAACTCCAAAACCGGTAATTTTTTTGACTTTAAGCAAGAGTACCTTTTTTATGGCAAATTGTTAAAAAAATATTATTTTTTACCAAAATATTAAAAATGTCCCCGTAAAAAAAAGTTTGGGGGCAAAATAAGTGGCACCCCCCCTCCAGGGACGGTCCTGTACAAAATATTAAAAGTTTGTCAGCAGTAATTTTCAAGACCTAATCAAACCTACTTGTGGTCTAAATTTCATTTAGCTATCTTAAACCGTCTCAGAGATAATTAAAAAAAAGAATTTTTGGGGCCCTTTTACAGAGCCGTATCTTCTGAAGGAGGCATTTTCGGACACATGTTTATTAACCAAACTAACATTATTTTTTAATATTCTATTTACCCTAGAAATTAGCGGAACGTTTTTTGAAACACCCTGTATAATAGATAATCTGTAACGTCATTGTATATTTTGCTATCTTTACAAATAATTTGAAAAATAATAGAAATCTACAAATATGTCGCTAAGAGATAGACACTGAGTTTATTCGTAAAAAATAGCACCTCATTTCTTAGGTAAATTGTTTTTCTAACTCTTTCGTCGCAAAAACTCATTAAAAATAAAATTGTCTTGTTATATTGAATATCCCTAGCCGTCTCGTCTACATTGGAATGTAATTCAATAAAGAAAACATTCCCGGCCTTTGTCACCTTGCTAACCGCATAGATCCAATCATTGTAACTACTTTTCTTCAGGTTCACGATTTTTAGAAAAAGACGCTACGCGTCCCCTAGTTAGTGTCTGGTTTATGTATTCTCAGTTAATTTAGATTTATTTTAAGATTTACTGGAAAGTATTAAAGGAATTTATGGTCGACGGAATTCTTTGCTGGAAACTTTAAAGCGAATCGATAATGGTACAAGTTATGTAAAAACGGGAAAAGTTTTTGACGATGCTTTAGTGTAGTACCAACATCCAAGGTTATAATACTTTAATAAAAAAAGGTTCCAGTAGCAGTAAGATATGTTTCGATCATTATTTTTATTTTGTCATTATGAAATATATAATTTTTTATGTAGGTACTTTGAACATGTAGTGCAGTGGCTGTTTGCAATAGCAATACAAGCTACAAAGACCAATAATTTAAATATATTATATCATAGGTTTCCAAACGTTACAAATCTTGCACGGTGCATGTCATCGTACGTGGAATTCTAAGATAAGCGTGTTTGTAGGAATTACTTTAATAGTGACGATTTTGAAACTTACTTTTTTTTCTAAACGCACTAATCTACGGAGTGTCGCGTTTAAATGAAAAAATATATAATGGCACCTCCACTATTTGGTCTTTCCGAAGCCAGTTGAACATGTATAAAAAAGCCGAGCAATAAGATTTAATGAGTTTCATAGGCGTACCTAAAAAAATTTTCTGCTAAAGGTAAAAAATTACAATAATTTGTATATAATGTGTAGAAAATTTCTATTATATGTTCATTTGGCCAATAACATATTTTAATTATTTATGTCCTCAAACAATTTTATTATATTGGTGGTAAATTTCGTTTTGTTCCGTTTCAGAAGATCTCCAAAATGCCATGTTGTGATAATATTAGTAAACAAAATATCCCTCTTATTTCTCCCTTTTGCAATTGTAATATGAATGATTGATAGAAGGTGCCTATAATAAATTAAAATTACTTGAATCACACCAAATTCCGCATTGCTGCATTGCACTGCTGGGTAATTTATCAACCACCTGTCGTCTGCTGTGATTTATTGCCCAGTAGCCCAATGCAACTGTGATCGTTTTCCTTTGCCCGCGCTCGCATTCTTTAACTGAGCGAATACATTTCTATCACCTCCACGTTTAGTTCGACCAGACCTGTTTAT
>NW_019417078.1:174691-221946 GCF_000390285.2 Anoplophora glabripennis
ATGTAGATGTGGCAACAGCGCTAATTTTTGACTAGCAGTTGTAGAGTTGTTTCAAAATCTTATGAGCTTTGACCTTCATATGCGCAGAAACATAATTCCGACCGTCGCCTAAATTATTCTACGTTCTAAAAACATTACATCTATTATTCACAGTCTATCTCGAGCTCTCGTAGCGTAAACAAGTCTTTAATCCTATCCTATCATAATAAAATGCCCTATTCTTTATTATTTTAATTTAACCAATATATATATATATATATATATAACGATCGTTTGTCAGTTGATGCCCGAGCGCCTTAGTTAATTTCTGGTTGTAATGAGGCACGTGGTCTAATTCTGAGTCAATGTTTTCACAACGTGTTTATTAGAAGAATTATGTGGATATGCCACGCCTTTCGCGCATTTCGCGGCTCATGAGATTTTGAAACATACTATCAATCTGTTGATTCTTCAATTGATATCGGAAAGACTATACCTGACAATTTTCAAATGCCAGACGGTCTTAAATAGCCGAAAGGGTAGTTCATAGGGGTGAACTTGCAAGAAGAAAAATTCATCGTTTACTTTTTGTCTGGCAATCGAAACAATGAAAATTTTTGTTATGAAAATGATAAAAATAAATTGCCAGACGGTTTCCAATGTTCGGAATGTTCCAATTGTCTTGCATTGAAAAATGAATTACATTTTATAATACCGCAAACACAATGGCCCTCTTTTTTATACATTTAGATCACTGCAAAATGTTAAAAATTTTCACATAAAATTCCGCAGAGATACTCGACTCCGAACATTGGAAACCGTCTGGCAATTTATTTTTATCATATTCATAACAAAAAATTTTCATTGTTTCGATTGCCAGACAAAAAGTAAACGATGAATTTTTTTCTTCTTGCAAGTTCACCCCTATGAACTATCCTTTCGGCTATTTAAAACCGTCTGGCATTTGAAAATTGTTAGGTACTTATTAATGTCTACTTTTGCATCAACTGCCACTTTAAGATGAGTGAAAAACTAATTATTTTATGCAAAAGGAAATTAATTTTCCAAATTTTCGAACACGAGTCGGCCCTTAAAGCCACCCTTATTTTCATTAACTAACTTACCTTTTTCTGACCTCAAAATGCCAGACATTTTTCAATGACACCACACCCATGTGCTCACGGTCTATATGGGTATGGCTAAATAAATATGGGAACAAGTTTTTCAAATATTTCAATGCCGAGTTGCTGCGTCACCTGGTACATACTGTGATCCTCTTAGTTCTTTATTGATATCGGAAAGACTTACTACCTTTATATGATTTTTTTTCTGTTTTACTCGTTTACACAGAGTTCAGACATCATATGTTATTTTTTCGACTAAGGAAAAACCTTGTTTCTCTGATTAGTAGTGTGATAATTTAGTCTATAGATTTAGTGCAATTGATGCTTAAATGTTTTTTTTTTATTTAGAACTTCGATATTCTCTAAAGCGGTTTAGCGTTGTATATCTAATTTTCTATATCGAAATGCAAATGTTGAAGAGAATTTTCTTGAAAATATGCAACTAAAAAGAGTATGAAAGCAAAGATGGTGCGAAATCATTGTGTAGGAAAGCTAAATTTTGTGCACCCAGTGGAAACTAAGGCGGTAGTATTTGGATGAATTAAATCGATTACAGGGACAAAATGGCCGATGCCTCAAAGAAAGGGATGTTAGCATTAAAGTCGTGTTCTTATTGAAAAACCTACCTACTAGTCAGAAGAAAACCGATCATCACTCTTTTTAAGGCTTTTATAGGTCATGGTCAAGGGGTCTGCAAACACTTCTCTGTCTTCGGATATTCCCTGTGGTCTTATATTATACTACCTATTTACAATTGTGGCTGTTAACTACACTGTGAGCAAAACAATCATTTTTTTTTTGTCTTCGATGACAGTATAATCATTCAACTTTCGTTATCTTACAATTAGATAAAGTATTTTTATTTATCTTTTATATAAATGATGCTTAAAGATAGTTTTAGTAACATGATTAAATCCTCATTAAAAACATCGCGACACCTAGATGAATTGAACACATTGCGTCAGACACTATAGAGGTTTTTGGAAACTTTAATCTGGAATGAGATAGAATAATAATAGCTCTTTTTTTATTTTACATAATCATGTAATTTTCGAATGGATAGGGTAACTTCAAATTTAATCTAACATTAATATGTTATATATAGTGATTAGAAGAAAGTATAAAATTTTTTGTATCATCATCAACGTTAGTATTAACTTTATTCATGGTTTTACAATTTGCACATTTTAATATTCTCAATGTAGTATTGTGCATTGCATTATGCTTATTACAAAGAATATTCTTTAAATTCCAGTAGTTTTCCCAGAATACATATTTAATAATTCATATTACCTTTTAATGAGAGATTCTGTTTAGAAAAATACTTTTGTTAAATACCGAGTTTTATCTGCATGTAGTAGATATTTTAACAGCATTTTGATATTGGAAAATATATATATTTTTTTGATGTATTATTTGTACTCGCATTTACGTAACTTATGGGCATAATATTTAATAATGCTGCTAGTGCTCAAATATTACGTATCTTTAAAATATTCGTAAAAACTATTATTATTGTGTAACTGTAAGAAAAACAATACTTGTTTTTAGACCACAATCGTCCACCCATAAATAACTTTTTGGCAAACGTTTATTTGTTTTCTTCAACAATTTTCAAATTGTTTACCGCATTAAGCGGTTTGACAAACAAATAAATCAAGAGTGTGTGGATGGTAAATTACTTTACCTACGACCACTACTGTAAATACTTAAAAACACACCGTCTGCGATCAATGTAAGATTCCTATTACGTACGGTAAAAAAATCGCACAGTTTTCCTAGCGATCGCCTAGCAACGGTCAATACAATACTGTTTGTATTGACCGTTGCTAGGCGGTTGCTAGGAAAACTGTACAATTTTTTTACCAAGCTGTGCGATTTTTTTACCGTACAACGTAATAGGAATCTTGCATTGATCGCTGACGATGTGTTTTTGAGTATTTAAAGTTGTGATCGTTGGTAAAGTATAGTACGTAATACGTGGTGTAATACAATTACGCACTCATAGAATTACGCACGACGCCGCGTAGCGACTTTTCCACTCGTGCGTAAAATGCTTTTTACAACATTTATTACGTAATATACTATTACGGATCAGTCACAAATACTTTATTCACTAAAATTAAAGCATACAAGATATTTTCACTGCAGTAAGCTGATGTAACGATTTAAAAGCTGTAAAATTGCATGAAAAGAAAAGTGTACATAAACCAATTTGCTTTAAAAATGTGGACTAAATTATTTTTTGTCTCGGTGGACAGGCTATTAAAATAATCAGGCCTGTCTTTATAATAATTGTGAATGTTCTAGGACAATTAAAATTCATTTAGAGAAATGTTAATTGAAGATATGTTGAAAATACTGATAGATGTTTGTTTAAAACCATTCAAGGACATCCATTAAAAAACCACAAGCATATTATAAAAGATTTCTCGGTCTATTGATAGGTTTTCTCAATCTAAACTGTTCCGTAAAGAAAAAAATATCAATATAAGTACGTTCTAATATTTTACTTTTTATTATGACATTTTCGACTTTTATTTTTGTTAAATGCAGATGTAGTTCGATTACTAGGTATATGTTATCAAATTCTGATTACTGCAGTTTAAAAAGATAGTCTAGATTTTTGTTAAGGCATCACATTAAAATTTTGGTATTAATTTGTAGTTATTTGAAAATTATTGATAACAATTATTTAAATGGCAAAAACACTGTTTTAAAGAGATTTTGCTGTTTAAGAACAATATTTTTGCCGTGTAAATTAATGTTAGTAATCTGCTATATTTTAGAATGAAATTTGAGTGAAATAAAACAAATATTATGCCTATACAGTGTGTCCCAAAATGATTGAACCAAATTCATATTTTTTTTCCAGTTCAGATTTAAAAAAATCGCTGAAACAAGTCAATCAGTAAGTAGAAATTTCACTTTTCTGCAATATTTTCTATTTTTCTGAGCCATTACCCTATAACATTACCCGCATTTTTTTTAATAGGACACTATACTTTATAGTATAAATAGATTATACAAATATTGCAGAAAAGTGACAATTTATATTTACTAATTGACCTGTTTCAGCGAATTATTTAAATTTCAACTTGAAAAAAAATTTTTGTTCCATCATTTTGGACACACTGTATATGTAGACTGATTGATATATCGTGGGAATTGGTAAAACCCAAGGGAAGGGGAGCCAAAAAGGCTTATTTGACTCGCACATACTCGAGACTAAGACCAATTTTAATAGGTACTATATTTTTTTAGGTTTTATGAGGAACGTCTTCCTAAAGTTTATCGACAGAATCCAGGAACATCCTTGCGAAAAATCAATTTTGCCATGAAACTATAAGAGTTAGGAAAATAAGTGAATATACACTTTTTGTCAATAACAAACTGTTCTATCTAAAAACAGCATCATATTTTATTTTTAGTAGGGCCGTATTATTTTTTTTATAATTTAATGAGTCTGAGTCCCTATAACTCCGCCACTGGTTGCTTGCGGGACTTCTACTTCTATGGAAAAACGGTATCTTATAAGAAGACGTGTCATGCCAAAATAGCCTTCTTCATTGAGAAGTTATTTAAAAAATTCTTATTTATTCTTATTTTTTTATGATTTATCTTTAAAGTTTGTCGACTTAATCCTGAAACACCCTGTATTGCTTACTGCAAAAGTTATTGGCTTTCAAACATTTTTTATTTACTTAATTTTAAGGAACACTGACATAGCCTTTTAAGGAAAGAAAATTGTAATTCAATAACACTGACGTATTTATTACCCCCCAAAAACCTACATGTACATACATGTACAGGGTGTCCCGTTCATGTTTCAAAAAAACTTGTGTGCAACTTCCTCATGGGAAAATAATAGGGGTAATTCATGTAAAGTTTTTTTCTTAGACGCCCTGTTTTCGAGATACAGTGTGTTGAAGTTGTTACTTTCCAAATGGTTTTCCTAAATCGGCTAAATATAAAAATGTCAAAATTTGTATACGAGTAAACATCAACTGTGCCTTAAGAATAATGTGCAAACGGTTTCTTTCTGAAAAGCAGTGTCGCCGATACAGGGTTTGAAGGTTTACAATCTGATTAAAATATGTTAAAAATCTAAATTAATTACATTTCTAAACGGTTCTGTAAACTCTAAAGCATACTACAAAAAAAGGTATACTTGTCAAAATTCGGTAGCATGTACCATTTTCCAAGGGTGTCCCAAAATTCACGTAAGAAGTGATTTTGATAAAAAAACAGGTTCTTATTTAAAAATTCTAAATTTTTTATTGATTCATAAAGTATACAGTATAGGGTTATGTATGGCATATCGGGTGAATGTCCTCCACGGCTTTACATAAATAATAATTTCGTTGATACAGCGCTCAGTTTTTTTCCTTCAAGGCGTGGGTGGTCGTGGGTTTGTTAGCATAAACCGTAGATTTCAGAAAACCCCAAAGAAAAATGACCAACGGCATTAAATCGCATGATCTGGGCGGCCAATTCTGGTCACCAAAACGAAAAATTACACGACCAAGATCTGATTCATGTAATTAAATTGTTTCTATATGGCATTGGTACCGTCTTGTTGAAATCATATCTCGTTTACATCCATATCTTTTTAGGCACAAAAAAGTGGATTATCATATTGCGATAGCAAGCACCATTAACTGTTATTGCAGCCGCATTTTCGAAGAAGTATGGTCTGATGATATCTCCAGCCCAAAATCCGCACCAAACAGTGACACGTTGTGGATGCATTTGTTTCTCAACAATCATTCGTAGATTTTCTGAACCCCAAATGCGACAATCTTGTCGATTAACGAAGCCATCAAGATGAAAATGAGCCTCATCGCAAGATGATTTTCGAAAAATCAGCATCCACTTGTTATTGTTCCATAATCCATTCTTCAAACTCTCTTCGTTCTACATGGTTAGTAGGCTTCAGTTTTTGAGTCAATTGAACTTTGTAAGCATGAAGATGCAAATCTTTCGTGAGAATACGCTGTAGAGAGCTTCTGGAAATGTTCAATTCTTGACTATGGTGCCGAATTGATGTTCTTGGACTATCCACAAACTCCTTCGATGTTTTGTATTGAACGACTTGTTGCAGGACGGTCAGAGTATTTAAGATCAATAATTGATCCAGTATCCTCGAATTTTTCATTTTATTTTTTCACACTTGATGAAGTTAAATCGCTGTTCTGACCATATTTTGTACGAAAATTTCGAACTGTAGGTGCCAAACCTTTGTTAATTTTTAAAATATTGCTCAACATTGAAGACGCGTTGTTCATTCATGTAGCCCTCCATTTTTAATAACCCTGAACTGTCAGCTGTCACACTGCCATTTTTTGTTCGTTGGGCGGAATATTCAAATCTTGCGTGGATTTTCGGACAGGGATTTATTTTTTGTCATTATTTTGTTCCTTTATGTTAATTTAAGGTTATTAAGCTAATAATGTTTAAAAAAACTCAACATTAAGCATGCATAGCGGTTTTGTCAATATAATGCACGCCCACTAGCAAACGAACCATGTTACCCCTTTTGGGGCCGAAGGGGGGAGGGGGGCGTCATGTCTGCCAGCAGTATGTAACGTTTGTGCGGTCGTTATGGAACTTATTTGGCAAGCGGCAGAAAATGGATGCTTTGACTTACCGTGGCTTCCAGACGGTTACGGTCCACTTTTTTCCCCAGATTTCCACCCNGCAATAAAAAATAGGGGTTTTCATTTGAAAAATCGAAGTTGACCCTCGTTTGACCTTGAAAATCGACTTCAAGGTCATTTTCAAGGTCACCTTCGTATGTCCCCCTCCCAACCCTATAACTTTTGTCTAAAACATTTTTCCTCATTCTGCTCGGGTTTCGAGATATTTGGGGTGGGACATTAAAATGGACACCCTGTATATATATATGTGGTATGAGAAAAAATGCTTCACATCGACTCAGGAGCTTATTTACCACACGGCAGAAAGTTAGGGTTCATGGATTTTTTGACGCGCCACGCCATATCCTAGACTATATGGATAATACAGGCCGACATAAAATATCGTTTGTTTTTAAAACGTGACCTATCTTTGGTAAAATTTTTAGCTGAATCCAAAAATGATAAAAAAAATCCTGACGTACGGATTCCCCCCACACACTCTTAATTGCTCCCAAAAATTCAAAAAATCCAAACTGGCTATCCAACCTATCTATTTTTTAGTAAAATTTTCCGCTGGCTGAATCCGAAAATGATAAAAAAAATTCTGACGTTTGGATTCCCCTCCACACATCCTCAATTCCCCCCAAAAATACAAAAATTCCGAACTGGGCTTCCAACCTATCTTTAGTAAAATTCGCTGAATCTGAAAATGGTAAAAGAATTGTTTGGACGCGAAGGATCCCCCGTACTCATCCGTATCTCTCACTTGCTTCTTTCAAAAATAAAAATATGTAAATACAAATCAGATGTGACAACCATTATAACTTTTATAAAATCTGTCGGTAAAGCCAAATCTAAAAAATATTTTTGAAATAAAAGTTCCGTTTGCTCGTACACTTAATCTTGCCCCCAGATAGCATTTGCAAATTACGGTTAGCATTGATGAATTTTTTCAGTGAAGGCTTACTGTTTTTCAAAATGTTTTAAACTCTTAAGTAACTTTAAACTAGGTAGCATACGGAAGCTATTTTCTAAATCCAGGTTATAACACACCGTGGATTGGTGAACACCTTGACGTGGCCTCAGGGCTTGAACGCACATTTTGATTGATTACGGAATTAAAATGCTAAAACATTTTAGAAAGTAATAGTATTGCACGTTTGCTTTATAACCCTGTCCAATTAGAAGAAGAAAGAACAATTTCTTTCATCCTGTGAGTATTATGCCAGTGAAAATAATTTAGATTTTATTTTTATTTATTAAAAATGGCATTAAGAATATCAAATAAGTAAAACCAACTATTTCATCAAGAACAAATAAAAGTATCAACAATTTTGTTTCATGAAATTATATTTCTCAAACTTTTAGTATTGCATAAACCTAAAATGACGTTTATAATGTTCAAGCACCATTTGAGGAAAACGTGGTTAAATCAATTTAGTTATTAACCGGTTTGAAATACAAAAAAGTGTAAAGAAACAACAAAAACAAGATAATACAATGGCGCATATGATGATGACCTATTTTATTTATAATATTATACAGAGGGATATATTTTATTTTGGCAAATAATGATCAATGATACCTCCATACCTCCGCTACAGGTAAATTTGTAAAGTTGGTAATTTTTTGTTTTTTACCTACTGTCATACGCACACCGAATTTGGTTAAATTATCTTACGCGATTTAGAAATTAAAAGTTAAAAACTTTTTTTTTGACACTAGCTGGACAATGGCTGTCCTAAGATCCCACATTTATATTACAAAAACCCTTATTTTGGCCACAGAATACCCCTTGGATTTTTGAACTCTACTTAAGAAACACCCTGTATATCTTTAAATTAAACAAACAAAAGTATATGAGGCAATCTTGCGACATTTCTGTTATACAATCTTTCTCTGAACATTTTTAGACTTGCCGTGAATCACCCTGTACACACGATTGTTTAATGCAGTTAAAAACATTGTGGTTTAGATATTAGAAATTCTAATGTTATATATTTATATTAATAGGATTCCCAAGATTCAGATGATAAAGAGAACTGGTGCCAGATGATAAGTGTTACTGTTTCCATTTTTATGAACTTTTGACACAAAAATGTTCAGGTAAGTCTCTTCGAGTAATACTTAATATAACCTACCGTAGTGCAGTTAAATAATAACAAACAGGGGTTAAACATGGAAAAAATATTTTTCCTCAATATTTTTTGCCATTTATTATAAAAAAGACCATTCCTATCTATAAACCAAATTCGTTCTATAGGAATTTACGTGATGCGGAATTCAAATTCGATTAGTATTTAAGTAACTATTAAAAAATCAAATTATCTAAGTATATAGAGTCTCCTAGAGACGAGTTTTATTGTCATTAATTTCCAAAATCTCGTTTTAATAATACTTAATTCTGAAATAAATAAACCACATTTAATTAAACAACACACAATGACAGATATTTTTTATTCTCATCAAAATGTTAAAGAACGAGCTGCAGCAAGAAATTATGCGGAAACTTATCCCAATAGGATAGAAAGTTATTTTCAAGGTTGTTTCAAAGATTGAGAGAGACTGGTAGCTTTCGCCACCGTAATCAAAATGGTCGACCAATAGTTCGCATGGTTATACAAGAAGAAAATTTAGATAGCTTGAAGAAAACTGATATAACAAAAAATATTTTCAAAACCAAAAATCTGAAGAATTGCCCTTCTTTGATGTATAGAAATAAATAATTGGACTATGTCAATTCCAATTTACCAAATCGCGTCATGATGCTTCAAAAAAATTATAGTATTTAAATCCACTATAGCCGCAGCAAAAGATAGAAGGTAGAAACACAACGTGCGCTTCGCAACATTCTGTACGGCTATAATGATACGATGAGATGCGGGCATAGCTGTTATCTTGCCTCTATCTGAATCTGAAACCGCGACGCTCCAGTATATTCATACCCTTACTTTGACTTATCGGATAGCTTAGTTTGTAAAACATAGGGTAGCTTATTTAAAGCAGTAGTTACCTCTCGTATAGAACAAACAACGGCCTGAAAGCAGAGATTGTGATTCCCACTGCGCAGGTCTTAAAGCATACGCAACGACAGGGTTACACTTTGACAACACCCATGAACATCAGGGCGGACCTAGGGGTTCTAGTAATTGTCCGAAATTCCGCAAAGCCTAGTTCGAAATGTCTCGAAGATTCCTAGTTAAAACTAAGCGAGTGAAAGATACAAAGGCTACGGCATAATAACCCAAAATACTATCGCACTGTAAATATTAGCACAGGCCGCGAAAGCCTTAAGACCACTATAACCGTGGCTAACTTGTTCGCCCTGCCTGAAGTCTTCTGGCTATGATTATGTTTTTCAGCCACTCAGATACAATTAAAGAAAATTATGATGCAGTTCTATGGAATATTTAATTTGTTTAAGAGATATATTCTGATTATGAAATAAAATTATGTGTTTGTTTTCGTTAAACATGCACATTTATAGCTTGTGACATTGTGACAAGATTGTGACATTCTGCGTCGAACAAAGCTGTGTTGAAAACATATTTTGGTTACTATTTTTAAATGTTTAAAATATGTTTCAAAATTATCTTGTAATTATACATATATTTTCTTGGTATTCATTCTAGTACCAATGCATTTATTGCTTAATTTACAAATTTAAAAACATTATTGAAATTGCCTTTCTATTTTTTCCATTTATAATAGAATATTAGTCTTCTATTGTGATTTGTCTAGTTTATTAGGCCAGGAGATAGCCACAGTAATTTTAAGCTGACTTCATTAATATTTTTTAAACATTATGCCGCTATTTGTGTGCCTTAAATTGTGAAAATGGCAAAAATGTTTTTCTGAACTGGTAGGTATACCCATAAGAGTAACTAAATAAGAGACTTTTATTGGATAGGGCGGATTGAACATGCATTCACTGAGGCCATCTCACGTTGTTGTAGCAAAACATTGTCCTTTATGGAAGTTGTTAAACAGAAATTTGCAACCACAAATCGAATCTGTATTTCCAAGCTTTCAATCAACAGAAATAGAATGCGTTGACTGAAATATTTCAATCAACGTCGAATGTTGGAGGTTTGAGGTTATAGTTTATTTTCAGTTCAGGTAAGTTGCCGCGTTTTGTACATTAATAAATTTGTTTTGTTTTAGATTAATGTAATAAGGGATTCATTGAATTAGTCATCTGAACTGCCTTACTACTGTATTTTTATTCAAAATGAGTTTACCTGGTAGAACTACACGTCAATGTTGTGCTCCAAATTGCAAAAGAACTTTCTATATGAATGTCTGTAATGCGTCCTATAGAAATAAAAGTTTTTTCAAAATTACAAAAGACAGACAATGACTGTGGATAGAATCAGTTCGAAAATTATGTAAATCAGACTTTGTTCCGACAAACACAGATCATTATTTTTGTGAAGACCATTTTGAGTTAAAATGTTTTAAAAGCAGTGATAGGAATAGTCTCAACAGAAATGCTGTGCCGACATTATTTTTAAGATCAACTACAAGTTCATATATTAATTGTAATAATATCACCTTGGAATCCTCGGATAGTATCCAATATTCAGCAAAACAATTTGTTAACGTAACATTACAGAATTTTCAGAGTACGAGCTGCCAAACTTCAATTTCGGATGATTTTTCACATCCACCTATTAAAAAACCGAAATATATTCAAAATTGTTATATCCTACAAGCGCTACTGCGAGCACTAGAGCCATTACTGAGCAAGTTGAATGAAGCGGAATCAAATACTGGTTATGTAAGTACCTCACTTGATACTTCATTTTGTCAAAGCTGCACATCTTTTCAGTCAAATAATAAACAAAGAACATTTTTAAAACCTATGAATGTTAAGAGAATATCTTAACTTTCAGATAAATATAAAAAAAATGTAATATCTAGATTGTCAACAGAAAATTCAGATTTTGAAATTAAAAAGGAAACTATTAAAATGTAAAATTAATTTGGCTCATGTTCGTAGTATCACCTATTCTAATTTATTTGCAAAATTAAGTCGTCATCTTGATCCAGTAGGAGTAAAATTTATTGAGTCACAAATTAAAAATTGTGAAAAAAATGACCTATCTATAATTCAGAAAATAAAGCACTTGCTTTAGCGATTTACAAACGTGGGTCAAGGTGCTACAGGTTTTTACAAAAATTTTTTGTGCTGGCCTCTAAATCTTCCATAAGGAAATATTTAGGCCAAATACCTTTAAATGTTGGGATAAATGAAAAGTTGTTACGTAAATTATCAGAACATGTTAGTAAAATGATTACAAGAGATAAAGTTTGTTGTTTAGTATTTGATGAAATAGCTCTGTCTGTTGGTCTAAATTATGACACTTGTAAAGATCAAGTAACGGGATATGTCGATCTTGGGTCCCTGGGTAGACAAAATGAGGTAGCAAATCATGCTCTAGTGTTTTTGGTACAAGATATTAGTAAACATTGGAAGCAACCTATCGTGAATTATTTCGCAAAAGATGTTATAAAAACAAAGGACCTACACATTTTGTTAACTGAAATAATTTCAGCATTGCAGTGTTGTGGATTAAAAATAATTTGTACAGTTTGTGATCAAGGTTTTCCACTAACAGATCAGCTGTCAGACAGTTAGTTTTTGAGTCATCAAATAAATCCACTTTTAATGTTAATGGCGAGGAAATTATTCCCATTTTTGACGTTCCTCATTTGCTTAAAAAGACCAGAAATGCTTTATATAACAATAATATTAAATTTTCGCATAATAAAACAGCAAAATTCAACAACATAGTAAAATGTTATGAAATTGATAAATCTAGACGCTTCCAAGGTTTACGAAAGATACACGACCATTATTTCGAATTAAATCGTAGTAATGTTAAAATGAAAGTAAAAATTCCAGCAAAAAACGTTAAGTGCATCTGTAGCTCATGAAGTTGAGGCAATGGTGAGTAATCCCACTACTGGCATACCTGCTGAGGCTATTTATGCAGCAGAGTTTGAGAATGATATTAATGATCTTTTTTATAGTTTAAATTCTCGTATCATTCAGCTAAATAATTGCAGTTTTTTAAAGTCATCTATTACAAAGAAATCGGCACATATTACATTTTGGAATTGTTGGAAGAAATTCAGTCTTGGCAATTTCAGTCTCATAAAGACAACAAGTAAAAAATGTACATCCCGTAAAGTGTTAAAACATAATTAAAGTGTTTCAGAAGTAATGGGTCATAGAACAGCTGTTAATGGTTCACGTTAATTTTAATTGTTAACTTCAACTATTAGCAGCTGTTTTGTGATCTATTGCTTATGAAATACTTTTTATTCTGTGTATTTTATTATATTTAAATTTACCGCCATTATGATGCAGCGACATCTATTAGATAGTAGAATTAGAGGTTACTCTAATTGTGTTTTCCCATGTAGTTTCCTTAATTATTTTATGGTCTGTGTGTATCGTTTCACTACACATCAGCTACAGGTGGCGTACTCTGCCGCTGCTGCCGGCAAAAGACACAGAAAAAACCCTCTTATTTAGTTACTCTTATGGGTATACCTATTTTCTCCCGTGAATATACAAAAGTTATCAATAATTAATTGAATCAAGTGCATGCCTATGTTTATGAATCCTCTCCGCGCCTTGCGTCAGAATTGTGAACTATTTGTTAGGAGGGCATATACGTTGCAAAAAACAACTTCATTAGGTTAATGGAATGAGTCAACCTGATCTGTCACTAACTCAATATAGTTATCTATTAAACTTTCCTCAAAATTGAACGTTCGTAAGTAAAAAATATATTTGCGTTATTAAATTCAACTTACGACAAAATCTTCAATAAATGAATATTTGTTATTTTAATTTACCTAATTTATTTCAACTAAAAAATTATTTTATAATTTGAAGATATAAATAGACGTTTCCTTATCAATTTAATTGTACTACTAAATTTTTAAAATTTTACATTTGTTTTTAGCCTGTGAGAAATTATTAGTATTTGATTTTAAAATTTACTAATATGAACTCGCATTTATCTCTTGAAATTTTGGTGTTTTATGATTGGAGATATTCCATGTTTAATATTTTATATTGTAGTAATAGCTAGACATTCAAGCTAAAAATAATAAATTTGCGATGTTCAGTGCGAAAAAAGAACGAAGCTATTAAGACCTACCTACCCAAATTTACAAGCGTCAATGAGAATTTATAAATATTTAATCATTTAATTATACGTTTAATTTTACGTCAATGAATTAAGTAATTTCCTCTTTCATTTCCTTCGCATAAAAAAATCCCTTTTTTCTTCAGCTAAATTTATATACTTACCAGAGTTAATGAATACTAAATATTCTTAAACACAAATGACATTAATCTACATCATCCTTTCTTCTTTCTTAATAGAAAAAATAAAACAAAAATATCATGAAATTAAGGGGAGACAGATCAAATCCCAGTGTTGGAAATTTGAAAGTTATTCATTGTCAGACAAGTTTTGAGAACATTTATAGAAAGAAAAGTTGTAAGCTGTGAACGATATAAGCTTGTCAACAAAATTCCCAAATATTAATTTTAATTATTTAATAATAATTTGATTATTATTAGCTATTGTACTTTACGTTAGTTTAAAGATTTTAAAGTAGGTAATCCAAATCCACAATACTCCCTATTTTATTTTTTTTATGAAAAATCAAAAATGAAAACAGTCCTATTTTTTAATAACACCGAGCAAAATCCTAGAACAAACATTTCTTTGACATATAGAAGAAAAATAAAAATAATAAAAAACAAAACATTTACAAAACAAAATTAATGAAATAAAGAGGCTATAATAGTCTATTTTTTACATTAACAAAAGAAATCTACTGTCTTGAGCAAACCTACTCGGTATTGTTGATCATATTCAATCTTTTTTCTATGTACACTTAGTACATATCCATTTAACCAGACTATTATAAAACGAAAGTGTATACGGAATTGCAACGTTTGGGTTTACTATAAACTAAAACATAAAAAAATTTTCGCATCCTGAAAAGAATAATATTAATATAGAATAGGCAATGAAACGCAAAATATGTTTTGTTTTCCTATTAGCACATGTCTTATTTTTTTTAGTCACAAGTTAATCTTTATATCCATAGTTATAAAAAAGTTCTGTTCTACAGTTTTTTTTTATTTTATAAACATACTGGAAAAAGTTGATTCGATATATATTATGTATATAATTATTGTTATTTATGTGGTATTTACCTAACAACAGATTAATGTCGTTTTCTTGGTACCCATATGTGAATATCTTGATATTAGGTCGATATAAAAAATACCTAATATTGTTTAATTATATATGGCTAGATTGTTAAAATATTACATTGTGTATTGACCGGTTCGTGTTAGAAGGTTATAGAAATAATTACTGTGCAAAACGAATTTTCTATTTAGTTTTAAAACTGGTTTTATTGTGGCGAATTGCGTGGCGCTATCTATGTGCGGTCAACGGAACTAGCGGGAAGCCTTCCCAGCGACCGACCAAAATTTCGTCAGTATGTATATCTACCACGAAGTTATAACGTTTTGCGCGAAGTTGTCACGGAAACTCACATTGAACAGCGTACAGCAATCAAGTTTTAAATCCGGTAAAACAGCCACGGAGACGTGTTTCAAATGAGTGGAGAGTGTGTATCACGTCCGACTATGTCCTCTCGTCATGGTGAACACTTTCTCGGTTGTCACGATACCTCTCCGAACCACAGGAACACATATGAGTAAATAAATATTACTCGTATGCAGGAATACAGTCGGACGTAATACTCACTCCTCACCGTGCGCCCTTTGTAACATTTGATACGTTTTCGTGGCAGTTTTAGCGGCTTTAAGGCCGTTTTACACGCTACGAGAAACCGTAACGATGCGTGACAAATTTATTGCTGCAATAAATCGAAAGAGTGGAGTACTGTTTCCACGTTAACGATAAATCGGAACGATTTCCTTCCATATTTCGTTGTTAACAGCTATCGACCTCAAAAAAACTTTTGCCATGGAGGAAGTAGTGTTGTTGTCGTTGTACATCGGTTGTTTAGCGAGAAAAGTGAAAAAAGCGCAAAAACAGATAACAAAGTGGAGCCGCGAGTGGTTACTAAAGAGAAGAGAATTCTCTCATGTGAAGTTAATGAAAGAACTAAGAAATGAACCGAATGACTGGCGAAATTATTTGAGAATGGACGAAGAGACTTATGTTGAGTTGTTAAGGTCAGCCAAAAACAATCACCGGACTATATCTGATGAATTGCAAATGCAAACTGAGTGAAATTGTAGCGAGAAATGCCGGCTACTTGTTTACACGTTCAAACATGTCGTTACGATTCGCAGAAATTGATCCCGGCCGGCATCAACCATCCAACCCAACTCCCATTCCAATAAATCGCTACAATTTCCTATTTACACCCAACGATAAATCGTAACGATTCGATTGTTACGATAAATTCCTAGCGTTTATTGTAGCGTGTAAACCTGCCTTTAAATCAGAACTGAATTTCTGTACGCTGTTCAATGTCTGTTTCCATGACAACTGTTAAAAACTCGCTTCACGCAAAACGTTATAACTTCGTAGTCGATACACGTATACTGATGAATTTTTGTTCGGTCGCTCGACATCCGGAAGGCTTCTCATTACGTAGTCCCGTTGACCGCACATAGATAGAGCCACGCACTTAGCCCCAATAAAATCAGCCTTAAAACTTAATAGCCGGACAGTGTTATATTTATTTGGTCGGTCACAAATAATTTTATGAAATTACGATCTATCATTACATTTATCCAGGAGGGGGCAACTGCCCCCTGTTTCCTTCCTTTGGCGACGCCCATGCTGCCTCATATAGGATATTCACATTTTCGATATTTGCGTCATTTGCTGACTACGAAGATGTCATATGATATTATTTGCTTTATTGTTTTCGTCGAAATACGTTATTTATTTCATGTAGAATACTTTAAAAACAAAATATGGATAGTTCGTTTTTATTTTCTCGAATGAAATTTTGACAGTTCAGTAAAATATTCATCGACATCGTTCAAGTTTAGAGAAATAAAAAAGTGTATTTATGTAACTTATTTTAGAAACAAGAAAAGGTCCAATTTTCTCACAATCCTTTTATTTTTAAGAAAGACTACCGGTTTCGACGTTAAACTTTACACCTCATCTTCAGGTCTTACAAGGCTAAAATATAATAATAATTTTTTCTAAAATATGTCAAATTATTTATTTATTTATTTATTTATTTATTTATTTATTTGAAACACCATTCAACAGAACATATCCAATTACTGAATGGGTGGGAACACAATATGTAATATAAAAAAAAGAAAAATGACAGTAACCATTGGTAAAACAATTCGAAGACAAAAAAAAACTATAAATAAATTTAAAAGTAATAAAACTTAATAAACTATTTTACATTAAATAAAATAACACTAGTGTAAAACAGTCATATGCTTTAGTAAAATACAATAGACATTATACATATACACAACATAAAATGAATAACAAAATATTATGTTTACTTTTAATTTTTATAGAAGTCAAATTATGTTTTATTTTATTGACCTATTTAATAATTATTAATTTTTACAAATTACTATTTGATTTTTAAATTACTCACCTTGTACATATTTTTACTAAGATTCTGTGTCAGTTTTTTATAATTTACGAAGGTTTCTATAATTAAGGTATAAAATATTGTAAATTCCATGGAAGTTAACAAATATTAATGAAAACATAAGTAATCCTAATGAACGTATACTGACCTTGTCACTGTTTGCGAGAAAAAAATATCACCGGAAACTATTATGCTATACTTTCATGCTATAAATGGAAGTTACAATCTCCTTATTTTTTATTTCTATTATTTGTTAACTCTTAAAAATTCTAAAAAAATCGTGTTTTAATATACAAATTTATGAGACGGGTTCTAGAGGGGGATTATTCTATTTTTTTCTAATTACAATTTTTTTCTTTTGTATTTTCATTTTTATACAATAATGTACCCTATTAAACCAATTTTATTATAGAAGTAAATCTTGATGATTAATTCCTAAAAATACCATATTTTTAACTAAATTTCGAAAAAAAACCGCCACTCTTTTTCAAAAACCACTTTCTGGTTTAAAAATCAAAAAACTAAAAATGTATTATTTTTAATTTTTTTTATAAAACTAATTCTCAAAACGAACAAAATGAAAAAAAAAAGTTTGTGATATCTTTAGTTTTTGCCAAGATCCAAGTATTTAAAATCTTTTTACTCAAAATATTCAGCTACTCTAAATGGGTATAGGTACTAAATACTAATACCAGAAAATCAGGAAAATTAAAAATAATTCGGTCACGACCTCATTGATTTGGCATGGAATGCCCCATATATAAAAACAAAAATAGGAAAAATATGTATTGACATCCTTAAATTAAAATAGTATTGTTTTTAAATGAGGAATATTTTAATTCCAATTAGAATACATGTCTTAACAATGTCAAATAATTATGGAAAATGGCAAAACCGAAATTTGAAAATTGTATTAAAAAAAATGTTTTCTATATATCTTTGGGAAATTATTATTCATTAAAATATACAACTTTGCCCCAATTTAATCATCTTTATATAATTAGATTTTTTTAATAAGTGATAATCATCTATGTGTTAATAAATCAAGTGGCATCTATAATTAATATGCAGGTCATATTAATGAAGGTAAGTTTTAAGTGTTCTTTTGGGATATAATTAATGCCCCATAAAACGTTTTCTTGACTTTCTATTCAAGACTTTGCAGTTTTATTTAATAAAAGTAGTGATTTTTTCGAATTATTAATTAAAAATAGCTGTTGTGGTGGATCAAACAATAATTAATATATCGAAATTTATAATGTTTTAAGAAAGATAAAGAACAGTTTTTATGAGATAAGTAAATTTAGTTTACTTATTCTAGGTTAACAGATATATGCATGTTATCTAATTTCATTATTAATTTATCATGTGTTTTGATAACCTATAGTTACCTCGTTTATTAAATTTTAGGTTTTCAGCAATTCTCACTCAAGTTAGAATCAGCGAAAAGTTCATTATAGTCAGAAACATGGCCAAGAATCCAAGCGTTATAATAGTCGGTGCAGGCGTTTCCGGAATTGCAGCTGCAACAAAATTACTGGAAAACGGATTTGTCAATCTTACTGTCCTAGAGGCGGAAAATAAAATAGGCGGCAGGGTGTGTTCCGTAGAATTTGGCGGTAGTTTTGTGGACCTTGGTGGCCAGTGGGTTCACGGGGAAAAAGGCAATTTAGTCTACCAGAAAGTGAAAGACCTTGACCTGCTCAGTACGTCTCATAATACATTCAGTGACAATACGTACTATTTATCTAACGGAAGCATTGTTGACAAAGATATTACAGATCGCTTGTTCGCGATTGGCATGGAAATAATTGATGATAAGGAAGGCGCAAAAAATGGTACAGGCTCGGTTGGAGATTACTTCATAAAAGTGTAAGTAAAGTAAAGTCATTATTAATTACTCACCTTTAATTGTTTATGAATTATAATTAATATAATTAATTTATATTTATATTGACAATACTTAAGACATTTCAATGAAATTACGGGTTACATGTGACTAACGTGCCTAGCTCGGAGAAACATGCATTTATATTTTCCGAAACAGTTATCTACTAGTTATCTACGAAGAGCGGAATATTCTGGGGTATTCAAATTTAATTAAACTTTATATTTTTACTGAATTTTCCCATTTTGTATTTTTTTTTTATATACTAAATCAACTTAGCTTTGACCAGATGTCAACACCTACTGAGATATAGCTCTTTGATAATTTTTAGATGCCTACTGTTATTAGTCTAATAGATGTTAATTGATCCAAATCATAAAAAGAGGTTTTATAAACGCATACATTTGGCAAAAGGGTGAAGTTTAATTATTAGATTAGAATACTCCCTAATATCCGATTTTCCCCAACTGCAGTAGAAATTCTTTTCTTACAAGCTTTTTTTTTAATTTTACACACTTTACATTTTACACACTTATGTGTATGTTTGTATGTTACTTCAAATCTTGCGAGCCAAATTTGAACCACTTACAACTTTGAAATTTTGCATGCTTGTTCAGTTCTGATGGCAATACACTAAAATGAGTTTTTTTTAACTACACATGTATGTATGTCTAAGTCAAATCTTGCAAGCCAGATTTGAACCACTTCCTCTAAACTTACGACTTTGAAATTTTGCATGCTTATTCAGTTATAACAATAGTACATTAAAATGATAAAAATAACCTGATGCTGCAGCCAAGATTGTCTGTGTCCTCATGAGGGCAATCCTCAACGATTAGTAGCAGCAGTGTTACTTGAAATGGATAGATTGAGAAATATTTCTAACTAAAAAGGTATAAATAAATGAAAAGTAAAAAATATATTTTAAAAACAAGCTTTTATCAAAATGCACAAAAAATAGAAAATAATGAAGTTCATAAAACCCATAATGTTCTGTAAACCCCAAATCCACAAAAGGGTTGAATATGACTGCTCTATATAAGTGTCATCAGCAAAAGTATGATAAATAGACACGTACTATCTATAATCAGTATTACTTGTCGCGTAATTTCCTTAACTTACCTGTTAATTAACATATCGTCTAAAATTATGACCCATACTAATGTAAACTGGACAATTGCGCTTAGTATTGCCCCAAAGGAGATTTTTCATTACGGTAGTTAACAGTCAACATCCCACGGGCGAAACTTATATCAGTCTATGTATTTGAATCTGCCATGGGAAGTCTGCCATCACCTTCCAATTTTTTTTAGTTGCCATAAACTCCTTGTAAAACTAAACCCCTTGTAAAACCTAAAAAGGAGGCAAAACTCTGCTTTTAGTAGGTTTCTCCTTGAGCGTAGCCCTAGAAACAAGTATCAAGATTCAAGAAAGATTCTATCAACCCTTGCAACTCTCCAGATCCGAGTGAACACAAAAAAAAACATATAAAAATAAGCTACAAATCTATATTGGGCGGATACAAACAAATACACAACAAACAAGTGACGCGAGCTTATTTAACAAGTATGAACATGAATTCTTAACTTACAACATAGCACATTCATCCAATACGGCAAGCATATCCTGGACATACGAAAACAAAATCTTGAAATCTTTATGGATACATGAAACCCTGTACTTCCCGATACTCCAAAATCTGCTGCTCGATATTTAGTGTGTTACTCTTTGCATGAGACCCTGCAATGGTGTCTACTGCAATCATGAATATCTGAAATCTCTGAAGGCAGTTACAGTAAATTGTTTTATGAAAACTGCAAAAAGAGAGAGAAAACAGTCAACATTTTTTTCTTTAAAAATATCCAGACGTGCCTATGCGCACCCGATTTGTGGAACAGAAAACAATATTTTTATCGTAAAACGTGTATTGTTGATACTTGTCAAAGCCTGTAAAATTTCATTAAAATATTCTGAGCGGTTTCCGCAATATTTTTAAATTTGTATTTTTTTATTAAAACTTTAACACCCTGTAGACGGGAAACTAATCGTTTTCGGAATATTAAGGAAATATATCAAAAATCACTTGTACTATAACCTCCTGCAAGGAATGCATCGACTTACAAAACACCCTGTATATTTTGCGTAATACTAGTTACAATTCCATAATAACATATTAGGAATTATAGTTCTCTGCCTGCATCCGGTTCTATTATCATATTTTCCCCTACAGCCTCTCTTTTTCGCCTCATGCACAAAAAAATTAGGTGCGCGATTTTTTCTGACAAAAATGTCGCTTACACACTCGTGTAATTTAAAATATTACTTATTTTATATCGCTATTATGAATTTGTTTTAAATTATTAGATGACATTGATGTATATAATACATACGATTTACCTAGAATTTTATGTATGCCAATCACTGTTATTTAAAAAATATATCCTTTTAAAAAAGGATTAATGAACTTTTTTGATAGCATTCAAAATTATTTTTAGTTTATCATATTATCTTTTCAGATAATAAATATATTGCATATGTCAACAAGACTTCAAGTTTAATAAATTTCATATTTATAGATCTTATCTGTTGAAGAAAACATAACAAAATATTTTCACATAACTTTATTGCTTTATAAAATCTTTAAAACATAAAATCTTTTTCCTAAGAACAATATATAGTTTTCGCTTTCTATTGCTGCTCTACCACGAAAATATTACCTAGTATTTGAATTACTGTAGAATTTTTACTAGCAAAGCTTTAGAAAATTATCTTATAGTTCAAGGAGTCGTATGTTGCAAATACAGGGTCGGAGAGTTCCCATGGTTCATCGGCCGTTACGTGAGAGCGATAAAGTAAGTCATAGAAATCCGTGCGATAGAGAAAGATGGCTATAATGAAGGCGTCTAATAGTCACCGTCCATTTCACCCTTCCACAAATAAGATCCACTTCTTATTTGTGGAAGGGCGAAATGGGCGGTGACTGTTAGACGCCTTCATTATATCTTTCTCTATCGCACGGATTTCTATGACTTACTTTATCGCTCTCACGTAACGGCCGATGAACCATAGGGACTTTCCGACCCTGTATGTCTCCTAAGAGGCTCAAATTAATAAGACAGTAGTCGAATATGCAAAATTATTTAATTAAATTTTTCGGAGAAGCGGAATATGATTTCTTGTTTCCTAAAACCAAAGGGAAGTGGTTCTAAAAAGGTAACACAGTGTAGATTATTTTGAGACAAAATTTTCTGTAATATTATTTGTTATTTTCATTATATGCCTTAAAAAAATTCTACTAATCTCGCCTTTAAGAAAATCGGAAAATAATTTGCCGGAAAATCTAAATTTTTGCATTACAAGTTGTTCATACAAAAATTATCTGAACAAACTTTCCAGTTTATCCTTTAACTATGAAAATAAACAATGTCTCTCAGATTTTTGTTCGCGATATGTAATTTGTTGAAAAGGCACCGAAAATATGAGTAAATGCAAAGACAATTCAAATTGAAAGTAAAAGGATCCCGCACAATACTTATGGAAAGTGGCTTTAGGCAATTTTTTTCGAAACTTTGCTATGTGATAATTCGAATCGCGTGGATCAAAAGTCTGAAAGGCCTCTGTTTTGGACCTATGGCTCCTGAAAGTTGAATTTTTTCCCCTTTACACTGCATAGTAAGAATATAGCAATTATTCTTTTTTGTAAAATTACATTACATTCATAGTAAATGAACCTTTCCCGATCGACTAGAGATGTTTTCATCTGCCGGTTGCGACCGGAAGTAGCTTATTCTGATTGGAAGTCAGTTAAAAAAATAGCATTTTTTTTATTGCGGATTTCCATTTAACACCGAAACTTTTGTTTAAAACATTTTTTTATAAAATCCTACTTTTGAGTCCTAAATGACCTTAGAAGTTGACTCGTGCCGATTCCCGTGAAGGCTACCGGAAGTTGAAACCATCTCTAATCGATCTCGCAAGGTCTATTTACTATGAATGTAATGTAATTTTACAAAAAAGAATCATTGCTGTATTCTAGTTCGTAAGGAGAAAAAAATCAACTTTCACAGATAGACTTTGTGTCCATTGAGACTTGATGCACATAGCAAACTGTCAAAAAAATTTGCCAAAAGCCACATTCCTTATGGATTGTGTGTGTCCTTTTTTCTTGTTTAGTAGAATAAAAACTCAAAACATGTACAAGATAACTTGAATGCATAATTTACTGAAATTGAAATACGTTTTTTGTAGCGATGAGAAAGTTAAGTGACGTAGTATTAGAAAATAGGAAATAAAGGAATATCACATCGTCTCCAAACACATCGCTCCATTACATCCTTCAGCGGCTCGAACAAACAGTAGTCACATGGGATAAGATTAAACTGTATTGGAGATTTTTTGTAGGCAGTCTGTACAGTGTTGTAATAGCTTTATGATGATTTATATTATAGTCCAGACGTATCTGTTTCAGAGTCCATCTTTGGGTGAATCGTATATCCACGGAAATTTTGGGCTTTTTGGCTTTCAAATATCATTAGAAATTAAAATTTTTCTATGTGCATAAAAAAAACATGGGTTTAACTTTGGGCGGCACAATATGTTAAAAAAAATCGAAAAAAGTCATTTTTTTCTTCCTATTTAATTATGTACCTTTTGAAGAGTCGATTTTAGGCGAAAATGGAAGAGGAAAAAAATGTTTGTAATTAAATTTTACAAAATATGACCAGTTACAAATCGAATGAATCTTGATTATTATTGTAAAAATCGAAAAAATCGCCAAAAATGGGGTTAAAAAACATTACTTTTTAGGAAATTTTTTTGGGGTCTTTATGTTGGGTATAGGACCTTCATGCTTGGCTCAAGAAAAGTTCAGGTTATGTAGAATGATCACACCAAATTTCATCAAAATCGGTCCGATAGATTTTACATAATAAATTGGCAATCTAGATTTTGAAAAAAAATTTGCAAATTTTCTAAATTTTGCACACCAAAAACCAAGGCCTTTAGATACTTGAAAATTTAATCACATATAGAAGGGCTCTCAAGCTTTCAAACGCATTTTGAAAAATTCGAATCCGCCAATTAGGAAAACTCTGGTGCTTGTTTAAACATTGGTCGAATTTTTGTACTATAATTTTTTATTTTTGTAATATAATGAGTTAATTTCTCATTTGTTTATATTTTAAACAGTAAATAATATTTGAATTATACTTTAATCATAAAAGAAATGATTTTGTATTTTGGTAATATAATGAGTTAATTTCTCATTTGTTTATATTTTAAACAGTAAATAATATTTGAATTATACTTTAATCATAAAAGAAATGATGATTAAATTAATAATTAATTAATTAATTAATTAATTAATTACTAATTTTCGACATATTTTGAAAATAATTGTTTAAACAATTTTAGAATATTTAAATAAATTTGTTTTTGATCTTTGATAAACAGTATATAAGTTTATGCACTTACCTTTGATACAATAAAAAAATAAAGTTGATAATTAAAGGAAGTTTGAAGATAAATAATTATCGGACTGTTGAAAGACCAATGATNATGGCGGGTGTACTTTTTTGAAATCCACCGATTTCAGTAAAATTTGGCATCATAAGGATTGCTGGAGCCAGATTTTCATAAATCAAGGTAAAAGATTTAAATGCCTATCGTTAATAATTATTAACGATAGGCATTTGAAAATACGCAATTTTTTTTTTTAATCGCGAGACATCGATTTAAAAAAATCATCAAAATCGGACCTCTAGAAGCCGAGATATTAAAAATTTTTAAACGCGTCGCGGTTTTGAACTCGCCGATTCAATTTCGAGCAGGCCGAAGCGGCCGCGCTCTCTGCTTCCCCCACCACCACCACCCATACGATATTCTTGAATTTCTCGCTTGCATAAATAACTTTAAATGCGTTTTAAAGTAGGTTGCCAATGAAGAAAAGTATTACAAACTTAGACCTGGTAAGAACTCGGAATACCAAAGGTATTTTTCGAAAAATTAGCCCTGTTCCAATACATTTAGTGTAAATGACAGTTAACTTTGATCGGCTATAATTACGTAACTAATTGACCAATCGATCTGTTTTTTTAGAAGCGTCTTTCCAATAACTTTTAGAACCTGCTTTAAAAAATTTGATTTGATTGAATATCCACAAAGTTATTCTAATTGCTTATAAGTACAAAAATTCGACCAATGTTTAAACAAGCGCCAGAGTTCTCCTAATTGACGGATTCTAATTTTTCAAAAACCGCTGGAAAGCTTGAGAGCCCTTCTATTTGTGATTAAATTTTCAAGTATCTAAGGGCCTTGGTTTTTGCTGTGCAAAATTTAGAAAATTTGCAATTTTTTTTTCAAAATCTAGATTGCCAAATTATTATGCAAAATATATCGAACCGATTTTGATGAAATTTGGCGTGATGATTCTACATAACATGAACTTTTCTTGAGCCAAGTATGAAGGTCCTATACCCAACTTAAAGACCTCAAAAAAATTCCCTAAAAAGTAATGTTTTTTAACCCTATTTTTGGCGATTTTTTCGATTTTTACAATAATCATGATTCATTCGATTTGTAACTAGTCATATTTTGTAAAATTTAATTACAAAAATTTTTTTCCTCTTCCATTTTCGCCTAAAATCAGCTCTTAAAAAGATACATAATTAAATAGGAAGAAAAATATGACACTTTTCAAATTTTTTTAACATATTGTACCGCCAAAAGTCCACGTTTTTTTATGCGCATAGAAAAACTTTCATTTCTAGTGATATCAGAAAGCCAAAAAGCCAAAAATCTCCGTGGATATACGATTCACCCAAACCCAAACAGATACCGCCTAGTCTATTATGAGGGATTTGTTATTCAAGTCTTTTGCATACTTACAATCTTATAGTTAGGAGTTTTCAACTTTGAATGTTTTCATTATCTTGTCCTTCTAAAATTATACTGTCTAATAGATAATTATGAGTTTTAAAGAGGAAAGCTTTCCCAAACTGCTCTTGATATTAATCAGGTTAACTCTTTCTTTAGTCAGAAAGTGCAATTCTCGGAACAACCCCTTATTGAGAGATTCAGTTTATTTCAAATCTACTGAGGTATACTGTAATTTCTTTTATATGTCATTTATCCTCATGCAGATATCTTCAAAGAACTATCTGGTCCCATTTCATTAGTATAATTAGTTTTTATTATTTGCAAGTCATTTATCTGCTAATATACCTACTTATTAAAGAATCAAAACGCGATTAAGATTCATTTGTCACTAACTGAAATGTAATCCTAGCGTAGAGATCTATGGCGATAAATATTGTTTATCATTGTGTAATAAAAAGTAATTTTAAATCTGTTTATTAAATTTACAACATATCTGGTTATGTCAACGTAAATTAATCTCTTTAACCTCTTTAGAAATGATTGAAGTTATAAATATAGCAACAATTTTTATCAGTATGTTTCGATTCCGTCACATAACGATAATTTTTTTATCTGTCCATTTGGGAACTATATTTTTCTCAACATTGTGGAATTTATTTGAAAAGAAAATAGAAAATAGTCTCTAATGGTTATTTTTCTCCTCTATAAGAATATGGAATTGAAAATTTACCCTTATTATTAAACGGCCGATCTTGCTCAGTTTTATTGCCAATAAAACGATTATGACAAACTTTCGACTAAGTTTCTAATTTGAATAATTCATTGGACCGACACCCCCCAAACAAACCCTTTATTACAACAACCTTTTAATGTAAAATCTAAATTACTAAAATTATTGAAGAAAATTTTTATAAAAA
Organism: Anoplophora glabripennis; assembly: GCF_000390285.2. Taxonomy (NCBI): domain Eukaryota; kingdom Metazoa; phylum Arthropoda; class Insecta; order Coleoptera; family Cerambycidae; genus Anoplophora; species Anoplophora glabripennis. Next base: position 201,768 of record NW_019417078.1, read on the forward strand.
TTTCACCGTCGTCTCGTAAAAATCTTATGATAAATTCGGTTTCAAAACTTTCGATTTTTTTAGGTAATTATCAATTTAATTTTTTTATCAACGTAATCAGCTGTATTTGAAGGAATTTTGAAGTGTTATTTGATGGAGTGGAGTTTCATTTACCAGCCTTTAGCATCGAGTAATAAGAAACATAATGTTGAAAGATTTACTTTGTCTTGTCTAAAAGGTATGCCAGAAGTAGCTTTTCATTCACACCATTTGATAATATTTACGCTTTTCCACTTTTTAAAGCACGAATATTCTTTTTCGTATATCAGCCGCGATTTTTGGGACAATAGTTTCCCCACGGTCTCTAATGCACCTTTTCCACATCTGAAGGAAGTTTTTCTTCTTCAAATTTGTTTTCACGTATTTATACTTTTACTTTGTGCAGAACAAACAAGGCAACACATATCAGAACTGGTGAAGCAGAATAACACAATAGTTATTTATTCCATTGCTATGCATTCTTCCTAGTAACTAACCTCAAGTACTCACTGGGATTTTAAAACGTGACTCAATTAGTAATTAATTTGTTAATGTTTTTATTTTAAAATTTGCTATAGAAAAGAATAGAATATTATACACGAAGATAAGACTCGTGAAATTAACTCACTCGTCGACAAAGTATTAAAGTTCTTTAACTTGGATTTTGTAGGTATAGGTATATCATGCAATCACAGTGAAGATATTTAGAAATAGAAAAAAAAATATTAAAAATGGAAAGCTGATTTTACCTCATGAAGACAACTTTCGTGTTTTCTTTCCTTTGGAATTGCATTAGTTAGTCGTGCTGGCTCAAACGGTCTCACAGATTTTTAAATGAACATATGTGGAAGTTTATTATAATTCTCTGCACATTTCCCAGTTCGAAAATTCCAGTAGAATATCATGAATGCATCGCAACCATTACATTACGTTTACAGAACACATTCCGCGTATTAGTCTAATCATGATGTATATCAACTAGTATATAGGTACAGCAAAATGCGCAATTTGATGTCTATTCCCAGTTCTAGAACCATATATTCTACAGAATGTCCTCAGGGGTAACTTATGGATTGAAATCGTGGAAGTTGCAGCAACTTTATAAGTGTTTTATACGAAGAAGGAGGCAATGTATGGGACTGGATAATAAAACTAATATTACTAACAAATAAAAATAAATTAAATATATTTATACTATTGAGAGTCTCACTCTTATGACAGCAACATTTCAACATCTTTTTTAAATTTTGTCCAATTTGATTCAACTAACTAGTTTGTTTAATTGATAGACATATTCATATTTGTAACATTTTCAAATTCAAAGCATCCTGAAAATCCAAAATAGGTAGAGTAAAAAATAATAAACCGATATTAGGCACTCTTTATCCGAAATTTTTTATTCCATTGATCATAATCAACCAAAATGAGTAGATTGAAAATTAGTTAACAGTTAAACTTTAAAAAGTAACATTTTCATTAAAAATCAATTCTTAGTTAAAAAAGTATGTTTTTGTTTGTAATTGTATCTGTATTTTAATATGTTGTAAAATATATTAATAAAGAAAGTAAAGTAAATAAAAGTAAAAGTAAAGAAAGTAAAGAAATATTAGTCTCAAAAACAACTAGTCTTTAGGGATATTATTTTTTTAAAGCTATTAATGTCATGATGTATTTTCTTAATTTTTCAACTTGGTACTTACATATTTTATTTTAAATTGCAGGTTCTATGAAGCTGTTTCAAAGGAATTTGGTCATAATGAAAACGTACTTAAAATAGCAAAATTACTTGAGTCCTGGCTTGAGAAGTTCTTCTTCTGTTTGAACTCAGAATCCTGGTTTAATATTTCCACAAATGGTGCACATGTTTTTGAGAGTTGTGAAGGCGACCAGCAACTAAATTGGAGAGATAAGGGCTACCGTACTATCTTGGATGTTCTAATGGTAAACGAGATTAATGCGTGTCAATTCAAAATTACACAACCACAAAAAAAGTTCTGTACCAAAAACTTTAGAAAGAAATACATGCAAATTATATGCCCACGCACCCCCACGAGGGGGTTGTTTCCGCCTCTAAGATCAAATAACGAATGTTAGTACAAAATAATGTGAAAAACCATAGCTTTATATTTTATACTACCAAATATATAAATGTAGGTTCGTATACAACATACCAAAAAAATATAACTTATCCCTCAAAGGGTTAGAATCCACTTACAGACTAGGCTCCCATTTACCCACTATACTTCAATATATTTGCCTGAATTTTGTTACCGCGGGGTTTTGGGGTCGCTGATTTCGAATCTGAAGTCCAAATCCTAAAATTCCTGAATAAAAGACGGCGGATCCAATATGGGGGATGTAAAAATTGGAAGAGCATTCAAAATTTGAAGATTATGGCTGAAACTTACGCTTAAATGGTAAATATAAAACAAAAGTAGCAAGTATTAGTAGTAGGTTGGGGGCGGCCACAGCCTGACAATTGGGCCACAAGTGGACCCTTTTTGCTTGCCCCGTCGTCCCTCTACTTATCCTCCAAGATTTCAATCCATGGCGGGTCCCACACCTCATCCTCTTGGGCCTTCCTACATCCTCTCTTCATCCTCTGGTTTTAACCTTATGGTTGAAAGTCCCATTTTAGGAACCGTTAATGCTACCTCATGTGATTCCGACGATTAGTTCAGGTCCCTGACTAGGCCTCTTGGATCCAAGAAGAGCCAATTGATCTGCCAACTCGTTGCCAGAGATACCCATATCTCATATGACCAAGAACCCAAACCAACTCTACCTGTCTTCGTTGCCAGTAACTTCAGGTAATCTCCACACTCCTGAACAAGGATGGACCTTGTCCTCGCGCAGCTTATCCACAATTCCTTACCTCCTCCTCCTCCTCTGGCACCATCAAAATAGCGAAAAGCGACTAGTATACATACCCAATGAAAAACTTTCCTGGATGCCACCGTCTTTCAAGTATATATTCAAGTAGCAAACTGTCACAACTAAACAGACGGAGCGGTTTCTGCCGAACCGGCTACCGCTCGGCAGAGGATCGGCTCAAAATACATGTGGCGTCACCCCAACTTCCGACCGACAACTTGTCCAGTCTTTTAAGTAGTGCGCAGGTGGAATAAAGTATTTTGTCTTTGTCTTTTTAAATTTGTCTTTTCTCCTCCATTACAGCACCCTCATCAACGAAGGCATCGGTGACCTCTTCCCAAGAACGTTTCTTTTTTATTTTGTTGGAATAATCCTCTGAACGTATATCCCAAATCTCTGGTCTAACATCTGTTGGTCACCGTCTGTTTCATTCAATGGAAGTGACATAAAGGATGCACCGCTTCGACGACCGACTCGGCAGCCGATTCGGCAGAAACCGCTCCGTCTGTTTTAGGCTTAAATTCTAACTAACACTTCCAGGTGTGACAAACTATGCCCCTATAATTATAGGGGCAAATCGAATTTATATTCTTTGTTTCTCATTTTTAGACATTTGCCTATTTTTACTCAAATTATTCAAATTTTTAAAAATTTATAACGTTTTTCTTTGGGTGGTAAATACCAATTTCTATTACACTTTTCAATCCATCGTAATGTGTCTGCAATTTGGATTTAAGAATTTTCGAATAAACTACCCCAGTCATTCTACAGGAAAAAGAGCGATTTCAAGGAAAAATTGATAGCAGCAATCTGACGAGGGGATCTTGTAGGGGGGGTTAATGAAAAATACATAAACTAGTACAGCCAATTTTGCCCCCACTCCGAATAAACAATGGTCAAAGTAGTCAAAATGAGGTTTTTCTCAAATATAATTTTTCAGAGGCAAGATAGAGAAAAAGTCTTCATATGAAAGAGGTAGGTATTAAAAAAACCTACAATTTCATTTGTTATGCATTAAAATCGCTGTATTATTTATCGAGATAATTGCAAAACACATGCATTTTTGCAGTGTTTTTAAATTGTTAATAGCTTTTGCAATAATGGTTACTAGAAATGAGGGTATTATAACACTTTATATGTGGCCACAAATTGGGCCCGATCGGTCCAATAGTTTATGAATAATTGAGCTAGGTCACTGAGTGCATAAAAATCAATTTAAATGCCGGGAAATGATAGTTAAAAGTCTGAAAACTGTGGTATGTTAAAAAAAATCGATTTTTTCAATTTTGTTGCATTTTTTTCAATGCAAAAAAGAGGTATTTTTTATAAATAAATATAAGTAACTCCGGAACTACTGTTCTCAGGACACGACAGTCATATCACTGGATAGCTGGTAAAAAAACAAAGATTAAAAAAAATGCCCTACGCCCTTTCTGGTCCGAGATAGCCCTTTTTAAAAAAAAAATCACAGCGCCATTGTTTATAAACATTAATGGCTGAAATTAATATATATGTACAAAGGTCTAAACTTTATGATACATTCAACTCAGATTCATGAATAAATAAAAAACTTATAGTAACTCAATGTGGAGGTAAATTATCTCGTTCAGTCGGCGTGTGAGTGGGGGGGGGGGGTGAACCAGCTCGGAGATTCAAAATCGTGCCTGCTCGAAAATTTTGCAATATCTCGGCTTCCGCTTGACGTAGAAGCTTCATTATTTTTTAAACTGGGGCAGCTCGTCGAAAAAATGACAACTAGACCACCAAGCGACCCCTAAAATATCATCCAACCCCTAAAATATCATCCAACCCCTAAAATAAGGGTTGGTTCTTATAAGTGGTTTTTTAAAACATTTTTTCGTCGTGCAATTTGACTACAAATACCTTTAAACGTATTAGACCAGGCAATAAAGAGAAAAATATCTAGATTTTCGCGGCCGGGACCGATTTTAATGCGGTTTTTTGCATTTTGTTCAGAAAGACCGTCGGAAAAAAGTCCCGCCTTTTTTATAATCCAGAAGTGGCGGAAATGCATCGCGGGTGCATAAGTGCATCTAGAAGTGCATCGCATCCGACATTTTACCAGTCATATCGAGAACTTTAGATTTCAACCCCCCACCCCCGCCCCCTCCACGAGCACAGGGGATATTTTTCACCTTTCGAATTCGAAATCAGCACCCGCGAAAACCCCCGAGATCCATTTTTCCAATCATTCGGAGAACCTTGTAATCCACGTGCTCCCCGCGCCCCCCAGGCGGCCGGAAGTCGCCACTGGGGGGGGGGGTGGACTGGATATATGCATATTCGAATTCTGCGCCCCCCAAAACCCCCGAGTACCAATTTTTGCGGTATTTCGTGCACTTTGGCAAGTTTCTCGGATGCGATGCACTTCTAGATGCACTTTATGCACCCGCGATGCAATTTCGACACTTCCGGATAATAAAAAAGGCGGGACTTTTTTCCGACAGTCTTTCTGAACAAAATGCAAAAAACCGCATTAAAATCGGACCGGGCCGCGAAAATTTAGATATTATGGGGTAAATCGTTCTTTATTGCCTGGTCTATATGGAATGCAATTCACAACCTCTAAAATGTTATCCAATCAAGGGTTGGTTTTTATTACCGTCCTTTTTTCATTATTTTTTCTAATATTCGACAGAAAATATATTTTCTACAAAGAACAATTATTATTTTTGTTACTTTGAGCGTTTTTATTTATATATTTTTACTTTTTAGAGCTGGAATTAATCCCCTCGTAGTGATGGATGTGAATATAATTTGCATATATTTCTTCCCTATGCTCAAAGTATTATTTTAAAATGTTTTCTTAAAGTGTTTATAAATTGTCGCATTTCATTATAAAGCTCACTTACCTTATGCTCACTTTTACTAAAAAATGCCCTGGTAGATAAGTTTTTGGGCTGCAGATTCGAATTCAGCATAAAAAAATACATAAAATCTATGTACTCATATCTCTGGTATATAACTTTTTTTTGTGTGACTGCGTTATTTATACTCTCTTCCGTTCTACGGTAGTAATGAAACTTGAGTCTTCAGAAATTAAATACTTACCCGATATTTGGATGTGACATTTTCATTTTTTTATGCATAAAATGTAACGTTCCATAAGAATGTTGTGAGTGAGTTAGTAGTCTACCAACTGATGATAGGTATCTAAACATATTACTCTTATAGTGAACCCTTTTGGCTACATTTCCTTTGAAAATGGATTCTTACAGTTCTTCAATTCTGTGTATATTAAAAACTCGATTATAATTTTTTTTTCCAGTCTTCATTTGTACAGTACGTTGTAAAAAATTGTGTATATTAAAGAAAACAAAATAAGAACCACATTTTAAAATAATTATAATAAATTATATCCTTCCTCCTCTTACTATTTCTAAATGTATATGTTTTTTCAGAAAAAAATTCCTGACGCTACGAAACAGCTACCACTGGACGATAAGATATTTTTAAATAAAGAAGTGTCCAAAATTACCTGGGACAATAACACTACCAACTTTAATGGGGTCACAGTTAATTGCTCGGATGGCTCTACCTTCAATGCCGATCACGTTATTGTTACTACTTCACTCGGGGTCCTTAAAAAGTTTCATGAATCATTGTTCATCCCAGAATTACCTCCTTACAAAATCAATTCCATCGAGGGTATTGGTCTGGGAACAGTAAACAAGATTTTATTAAAATTCCCTACGAAATGGTGGTCAAATGATCTGAAAGGAATAAATTTATTATGGACAGAAGAGGATAGAGTAAATTTACATAAGGAATCGCACCTTTTTGGACCTTCAGAGAATTCAGATAATGGAAGATGTTGGTTAGAAGATATTTTTGGTTTTTATGTAATTGATAGTCACCCTAGAGTGTTATTGGCTTTTGTCGTTGGAAAATCAGCACCAAAAGTTGAATTACTATCCGATGAATTGGTAATTGGAGGATGTATGTATTTGCTAAAAAAATTCTCTGGCTGGAAATATGAAATACCAGAAGCCGATGAAGTTTTGAGGTAGGTAGTTTACATAAAGAATTAGTCACTATTTTCATATAATTGAAATGTCATCTTGATAATTCCCAAATCTGAATATCTCCCAAATTTTATTACTGGTTGCCTATATCGTTACATTTAGGTACCTATTCGAAGTAAATAAACGAAAATTGTAAACATTTCTATATAATATGCCAAAAAATCGATATTTTGAACGCTCAGAAAATATAAACGAGTTAGTACGGAGACGCGATCAAAACGATTGTCAAATTTTTAATCTGAGTCTACAGTCTAAAACTAATACCCAACACACGTCCACCATTTTATTTCACTCTAATAAACATAAAATATTGAAACTATGAAAACATTTATACCATCATTACATCTCTTTTTGGTGCGTTTAACAAATAACGAATCCACGTCCGCAACGACTGTCTTTGATATGAGGGCACACTCGTGACATAATGGCAATATTAAAACGGTTCTTGTATACTTTACTCTGTTGGGGAAGGGGGGGGGGGTCATGTGAACCTCAACTCTCTTTTTTCATTCCCTCAATCAGCTCGAAATTCAGTGATCTTTTAGTACACGTGGAGGTTACATGAAATATAATACTACTCCGAAATCATAATAATTCCTAACTTTCTGAACTTAATTTTATACTTATCGAATAATTGAATGTATGAAAATATAATAATTTAATTACTTTTATACGAAAGAAAATTATGAATATATAATAATACGTATTGTTTCCACGCAGTCCTCCAATTCTTTCATGTACCTAGAAGAATCATGTTTCGCCATCTCTTGTTGACATAAGCACTAAATCGGGTGGTAAATTTAAATTGATGTACTTTTCCAGAAAACATTTGTTTTTTTTTATTGGCTCCTAAAAACTGTTAATTAATTATTAATATAACGTAACTAATAAATACATCGCTGTAAACACAATAAGTAAAAATTAAATAAGTTGGTACATTATAACTTTATAACATTTACGAACAACAATTTGTAATTTACATAGTATTTATTGGGCAATTAAAATACAGAAATTTATTATAATATAATAGCATATCGTGCTTTTTTGAATTTCTGTAGTATATAAAAAACAACATAAGATATGTCGATGTTACAACTAATCTAAAAAAACGGTAAAGGTCATGAAGCTTACCAGCAATTAGGCCATGCTTGGCCCTTTTTGCCTCCTAACTTACACTACCCTCCACCTTAACAATCACAAACATCCTTGGTTACGACATAGAGATTCCTTCGAACCCACTACGGTTTTTCCGCACAGCCCTGGTTCGCCTCAGTAGGCAAGCCTTGGTCGCTTCGGCTACCGCCGCGCCCTTACAACTAATCTACTAGACATCGGAAACTGTGGCCATAGTCAAATAAATAAACATCTATATTATGCTAGTAAGCGGCAATACGCGTTGTAGTAGCATACATATCCTAAATCTGTAGTCAAACTGTGTGCCGCTCTATGCTCACAATGCACATGACATGGATAGTGAAATTACTAAAATGTGATGTAGTTGATGCTTCGCCACTATTAGTAAAAATAGCATCTATTAAAAACTTTGACTATTTTGGATATACTCCTGTGAACTCGGTAAATATTAAACATTCATTTTCGTTTTTAAAATGGGTATTTACCTACCGATCGCCAGAGACGATTAACCGCGGAACACTGTTAATTATTTTCTACAGTCGCTTTCCTTATGAGTAAGAAATTAAGTATTACTTTGTTAACTTCTGTTGGTACTTATTATTACGTACTATACCTACAGACCGTACGATATTTGTTGAGAATTCCAAGAGGACCTATCACTTCACTTTCTTGAAATTAACCTCGTCAGACACCCGAGGTAGAAAGACATTGGCGGCTTGGCGTTCACTGTAGTAGCTTGCAGTTCATACTGTGTTTTGCAGTTAAGAAGGTGTGTTCCTTCATAAGTACATTTTCAGTTTAATTTAAAATAAATCAATGGAAGTGAAAAGTAAAATAAACAATTAAAAACCTGTGACAGTTGTCATGTTGATGGTTACTTACCTGTCACGACCAACCTAAAATGTGCGAAACAAATGGATATATCATTTTAAGAAAAGGGAAATGTTTATTCGTAAATAAAATGAAAACCACTGGCTTTAGTTATAGGGAAACTTTAACAAAGTTACACTTAATTTTAGTGCAAAATGCGAATACGTTAAAAAAATTAGGTGATTCCATTTAAAAATTTCGAGTATTCCANGCCAAAGCAAAAACAAAACACGTATAACAACACTGCAGTGATACGGGATACTGCCACATGGAGTCCCAAAACAAAGCGCACGAGCCTATCGTCGCCTACCCTCCACGTACCAATTTGTCCAATCATATGTAAAAATATGCTTGCACGGTGGACTACGATTTCACCGTCCGCGATGGACTGGGGATAGCGCGCGCGGTTAAACATAAGTCTTTGGTACGATCATAGATGCCAGATGGCATTAATCTGAGCTACGTTCACGGAGTACATGCACTTTATGCAACCAACCTAACATCCAAGAGATATAGAATGCATGCTATTTAGATTTCTTATTGATTTAAATAAATACATTATTTTAAGTTTATAGTTTGAAAATATCTGGGGGGGCGGAGTCCCAGAGTCCTCCTTCACGAGCCGCCACTGCGTACTATACCTACAGACCGTACGATATTAGTTGAGAATTCCAAGAGGACCTATCACTTCACTTTCTTGAAATTAACCGCGTCAGACACCCGAGGTAGAAAGACATTGGCGGCTTGGCGTTCACTGTAGCAGCTTGCAGTTCATACTGTGTTTTGCAGTTAAGAATGTGTGTTCCTTCATAAGTACATTTTCAGTTTAATTTAAAATAAATCAATGGAGGTGAAAAGTAAAATAAACAATTAAAAACCTGTGACAGTTGTCATGTTGATGGTTACTTACCCGTCACGGCCAACCTAAAATGTGCGAAACAAATGGAAACATCATTTTAAGAAAAGGGAAATGTTTATTCGTAAATAAAATGAAAACCACTGGCTTTAGTTATAGGGAAACTTTAACAAAGTTACACTTAATTTTAGTGCAAAATGCGAATACGTTAAAAAAATTAGGTGATTCCATTTAAAAATTTCGAGTATTTCACATTTTCTTCATATTCGATTTTTTGACCACCCTGTATCAAAACTGTAACATTTTTATATCAAATTCGATAAATTAGATCTTCCTTTACAACATGTCCAATTTGCACAAAAAAATAAACCTATGTTTCCGGGAAAACTAAATTCTGCTGACAGTCTGCATCTGTCAATTTTTGCTTAAAAATCAAAATATCTCGGAAACGATCAATCCTAAGTATGGAGTGTGTTATATGTTTTTAACTTAAAAATAGATACTCTTTCCAAAAATGCAATAATATACAGGGGATTCCATTTAAAATAAGAAAGTTAGTATCGACTTCCGGTATAACCGGAAGTACGATGATCTTGAAAATATTTTAGCTTGGTAGGCCCCACGGTCTGTATCACACCATCACAATTTAAAAAAAAAATCCTTCGAGCGGTTTCCCATATATCCATCGATGGATATCTCTCTTATTGGGGATAAGAATTTTATAGAAAAATATGTCTATTCAAAGATGTAGGCCTATATATATTTTAATAAATATTTATTCATTTTAATTAAAATTGTTTCATAAAAGGTATAATAGGTGCGATTCCTTTGATAAGGAACCGAGGAAATATTTAATCTTGAAATTTAGTACATTTCATTTCAATACAGCACAATGAATTGTATACAGACGGGGTACGTTATTATCGATATTTCTGCTTATACTTCTGAAAATATGAAAAAGTAATAAGGAAGGCTTCATTTTAAGCTAAATTGAAAGGCGATATCTGTGTGTATACTCGATTGGCAAGAGCGAGGATTTTATTCATCCTTCTGACGTCAAAATACACTGATAAACGTATTATTTTCATTTCATTTGATTTAAAAATTATAAAATAGGTAATATTTTCATAAGTGAAACATTCTATTAATTTTTCAGTTTTTAAATCGAAAAAAATATTTTAAAATGATTTTATCTTTATTCGACTGTGACAGAAATTTCGCCTCTAAGTTTTATAGAAACCGTACAAATAAGTCAGCTAATTTCAATTCGCCTTTTAATTTAGTAGTATCATAATTAAATAAATTTGATAGGAGTAAAATCTTCGAAGAGAGATTGTCATTTTGATAAATAACAACCATATCAACTGTCTGCAGTGTTGTCAGGGTTGGCTCGAGAAAACAAAGAATAAGAAACTGGACGACCAAGAACTACCACGCTTACTGACGATTTTATCTCTATTAAATTCACTCAATTGTGAATACTGAACTCATCTTCGAACTCGAGGTATATTAATCTTTTATACAAAAGCGACATTCATTAAAAAGATACAGAAAATTATCAACAACTGTTAAGACTACACTAATAGAACCCAAATTGCTTCAACAATTTTTATTTACATTTCCAACTTTCGGCAGGTAATAGTAGTTACTAGCCAGAAATTTGTAAAAATGTTTAAATATAGATAATCTAACCAGCTGTAACCGATCGATTCAGTTTTTTGCACTAAGTATCTGTAGATTTTAAAATAATATATTTATTAGGTCTATATCTCAAGATCAATATATTCAATTGCTTCTGTAAAACCACAAATTTTATTCTTACACTTTTTTCGCGTTACTGTTTGTACAGGGTGGTTGATTTTCGATAGTTTTATAGGGTACAGCCAAAACGGTGATAGATACAAAAAATCTGATATCGATGTCCCGTTCTCTTTTTTTGAGTTTACTTCGCTGGTCCCAAAAGATCTTGGCTAACTTGATTAGTTTTAGATATACAGGGTTTTTTTGAAAAATGGCCCATTTACATTAACCTCTCTATCTCCGTTGTCATTCAATTTACAAGAAAAAAGTGTGCACATTATTTGTTCCATTTTTTATTAGGAAGCCATTGGCGTACTCAGATTTTTTACAAATCGCACAGTTTCTCCGATATTGCATAAACATAGGTTTTTTTAAATAGAACACCCTGTATTTGGCCATCCCGTTGAATAGCATTTTTTTTTACCTTTTCAGCTATATATAATAATAGATACTTTTTATTTGCCTAAATGAAGAAAAATGCAAAAATGTATAGATATAGATATTTTTTCAGTTGGCCATGTTATTTATTGTTATATTTAGTATTGGTCTCTTCGTTTTCTATTATTATTTTTATGTTAAGCACCTAACTTAGACTAAAAGATTAAAAAAAAAATAAATTAGATTATCCATTTATCTTTACTTAATAGGTTTAATTATAGGTACACTTATAACTATTATCTAAACATAAACTAAACAAAAATAACAACTATAAAATGAGAGAAACAACAATAAAACAAAAATGACATAACAAAGTCACAGCAAGTGCTCGAATTGTCGGCCATTTTCGTTGATACATAACTGACAACGTTTGGCAATGGAACGGGTCGCATTGTAAATGTGAATATTTGACACCCGCTGAATATAGTTTTCAAAATGTTCCCTTAGCTCCTCGACATTATTAGCTCTATACTTATAAATTTTGTCTTTAACATCCCCCCAAAAATAAAAGTCTATAGGGGTTAGGTCTGGTGACCTAGGCGGCCACCTGTTTGGTCCGTACGTACCGATCCAATTGTCCCCGAAATTATGATTTAATAATTCTCTAACTATGTGGGAATTATGTGGAGGCGCACCATCATGCTGAAAGAACATATTATATCGTTGAGCTAGTGACATATCGTCCAGCAGTTCAATAATATTTTCTTGTAAAATTCTCACATATCTCTGAGCGTTAAGGTTTTCATCGTACATTTCGTAAGCTAACACTCTATTGTGGAAGAGAGCTACCCATACATGAAAACCAAACCGCCCTTGTTGAATTCTGGCCACAGTTTGGTGAGGATTCACATCTGACCAATAACGCGCATTATGCCGGTTGAATATACCTTCGCTGCTTATAAAAGCCTCGTCGGTCCAAATAACATTTTGAAAAAAATTGGGGTATACATGAGTTTGCTGCAAAAACCATTGGCAGAAAATGACGCGTCTCTCTTCATCTCCTGGATGCAAATGGTGGACTTTTCTTATAGTATATGGTCGAAACTTGTGTTTTTTTAAAATTCTCAATGCTTTGAATTTACCAATTCCTATCGTTCTTTGAATTTCTCTGCTGGATACATTGGGATTTGCGACAACAAAAGCTAAAGTATTGATTTCATCATTTTCTCTATTCTGTATATTATAAGATTTAGCTCTCGGTTTTTGAAAAGAACCAAACTCACACAAGTTATCATAGAGTCGGCTAAAAATTCTCTTTTCTGGCTGATGACGCTCTGGGTATCTCTCCAAATATAAGTTTAAAGCTGTGTCACTATTTTTTTCACTTTCAATGTAACACTCTAACATTTGAACTTTGTGAAGATTTTCGTACACCATTTTTATACTTTTCAAAATTAAAACCAAGTAATAGACGTTTAACAAGCTTTCAATCAGTCAAAAATAAACTAACTGTCAATATTAAACAACAAAAGACGAATAAATAAATAACATGGCCAACTGAAAAAATATCTATATCTACATTTTTGCATTTTTCTTCATTTAGGCAAATAAAAAGTATCTATTATTATATATGGCTGAAAAGGTAAAAAAAATGCTACTCAACGGGATGGCCAAATACAGGGTGTTCTATTTAAAAAAACCTATGTTTATGTAATATCGGAGAAACTGTGCGACTTGTAAAAAGTCTGAGTACGCCAATGGCTTCCTAATAAAAAATAGAACAAATAATGTGCAAACTTTTTTCTTCTAAATTGAATGACAACGGAGATAGAGAGGTTAATATAAATGGGCCATTTTTCAAAAAAACCCTGTATATCTAAAACTAATCAAGTTAGCCAAGACCTTTTGGTACCAGCGAAGTAAACTCAAAAAAAGAGGACGGGACATCGATATCAGATTTTTTGTATCTCTTACCGTTTTGGCTGTACCCTATAAAACTATCGAAAATCAACCACCCTGTACATTGGAAACAACAATATCTATTTTTGACTGTATTCGAGTAAGTAAGTAGGACAGCTCTTGACATGGGTATTAAATACCGATCAAAATAACAAAAGATCGCGTTCCGAAAAAAATATCCTTTCGATAAAAAAAACATATAAAGTGTCAGGTTTATATTCGTTTCAATAATGCTAGGGCCATACTTACGTTAACGTGTAACGTCCATTATCGCGATGATTATTGGGTTAAAAATAATAGATTGTGTTTCATATCTACTCAATAAATAACGCGTTATTTGATAAAATAATTTCATCATGGAGATTGAGGCCGCTTTACACATGTATTATGTGAGCGTCAATTATTATTTTATGCTTTTTGTCTAGGATCCGTTTGAAACACTTCTAAAAACTCTATTATTTTTTCGTTAGACCACTCCATTCTTATGCAATCATGCTCGAAGCTCTAATGCGTTGCAATAAATAATGCTAGTGTAATCACATCAATGCAATAAATGACATGCAAATCGCTTTGATATGTCAAAAAAACCGCCACTCGTGCTATCATCTGACGTCTAACGCCATTAATAATGACGATGATAAATTAGCGGCTAAGTCGTGATTACACCTACGTTTAATGCAATAATTAACGGTATTAGGCGTTAGTGTGACCCAGCATTATCGCCTAACGTCTAACGCCATTAATAATGACCATGATAAATTAGGGTGCTAAGTCGTGGTTACACCTACGTTAAATGCAAGATGGCGCGAATGATGAAAATCGTTTCATAAACTTGGTTTTTAAAAAACTTTATTTCTGAAAGATTTATAATACGAGTTGAATACAATGAAGAGTATAGCAGAACTGAACTATATCATATTAATACCTATATTTATAGGTTCGTATTAACCTGATTGTCTTTGCACTTTTTCACAACATTATTCGCGATAATTAACGGCATTAGACGTAAGTGTGGCCCCAGCATTAAAAATAATAGATTAAATTACGCGGTAAAGTGAATAGCTACACTTGTGTTTGATGTCTACTCAACAAATAACTCGTGATTTGATAAAATAATTTCATTATGGAGATTGAGGCCGCTTTACAGTTGTATTATATGAGCGTCAATTATTATTTTATGCTTTTTGTCTAGGATCCGTTTGAAACACTTCTAAAAAAATTATTTTTTCGTTAGACCACTCCATTTTTATGCAACCGTATTAAACCATGCTCGAAGCTCTAATACATTGCAATAGAGATAGATGCTAGTGTAGCCACATCAATGCGATAACTATCGCTTTGATGTGTCAAAAAAGATCGCCACTCGTGTTATCGCCTAACGTCTAACGCCATTAATAATGATGGTGGTTACACCTACGTTTAAAGCAAGATGGCGTGATAATTAACAGCATTAGGCGTTAGTGTGGCCCCAGCATTATCGCCTAATGTCTAACGCCATTAATAATGATGATGATAAATCAGCAGCTAAGTCATGGTTACAGCTACGTTTAATGCAAGATAGCGCGATAATTAACGGCGCAAATCGCTGTAATGTGTCAAAAAGATCGCCACTCGTGTTATTGCCTAACGTCTAACGCCATTAATAATAATGATGAGAAATTAGCGGCTAAGTCGTGGTTACACCTACGTTTAAAGCAAGATGGCGTGATAATTAACAGCATTAGGCGTTAGTGTGGCCCCAGCACAACATTGCGTAGTTATTGAGACAATAATTATGTAAAAACTGAATATAACCTTTTGCTCTTTCAAAGGTAAGATATTGCATTAATTTCTTTGTAATAACTTTTCAATAACTTCGACATGTACAAGGTCACAACCAAAACAAAAAGGACGAAAAAAAAAAAAAAAGAACAAGTAACAAAAACAAAAAAGATCGAGCAAAATAAAAACATTCACACTCAAAACAAAGACAAGCACGGGAAAAGCATAACCAAGGAGAATTTTAGATCGTCGGTCGGGATGTCCTTCAGGATGTCGTGTACAAGCCTTTTGAGTGACTTCTACGTCCGCAAAACGCTTTTCTTTCATCGGAAAATGCATTTTTCCGAAAAGGTAAAAGTCGTACAGTGCCAAATCAGGAGAATACGGGGAGCGATTGACAGTTAAAATGCGATTTTTATTTAAAAAATCAGTCACATGACGCAACTTCCTTCTGCGCGATATTATGGCCGAATACGACGAATACGTTGCACCGAACGCCTTAAAACGCCACAATATAATTGTGAATTAACTGTTTAGCCAAACCACGTGGTGTTTTCATCACGTCACAATGTTGTAAAGGAAGTTAGCCTTTCGAATGTTGAATTCTGAACAATTTTTGGTAGTCAGGTAACTTGTCCGGAACAAACCGTGCACACACTTTTCGGTACCTAGCCCAAATGTTAGGCCAAAATGCTATAAAATATTTTTGAGATGCTCAATTCCAATTCCATGAATTGGAATGAAGAATTTGGCTAATCTTTGATGAATTCATGCCCAGTTTTGACGGAATCTGCGGTGATTATGGATTTTGACTGACCAACATGTTGCTCATCATTTATGTCTTCATTACCGTTTTTAAATCGTGCATACCACTCATGAACTTTGCCACAGGATAAACAATCATCACCATAAATTTGGTTCATCAACTGAAACGTTTCGGTAAAAGTTTTACCAAGTTTAAAACAAAATTTAATATTAACTCTTTGTTCGATGCTCATTTTTGTACCGATGGCACGAACATACTGTCACTTCAGACGCTTCTGTTCGGCCAAATGTCATGGAATTTTGACAGTATATCGGTGAAGGATCTACTGTTAATTATTTTTTCTTTAAATAACACTTCGGAAAACAGAACAAGTTTATTGGTTTAAATATAAATTGAAAAATTAGAATATTCCCAATATGTCACCCTTTTTGAAGTTCATCGGCTCTACTAGGGTTTGCAATCCCGCATTCCGCGTTACAGCATTCCAGCAATTTCCCGCATGTCAATGAGACCTGCGGAATTCCCGCATTTGCGCGGAAATTCCCGCGCGGGAAATTTTTGAATAGAACACGTCCGTTTAGTGACATTGCGCGTGGCGCGCGCGAGCGCCCCGTTTGGTTTGCGTGATAACATCGATCAATCGAGCGAAGGAAAGGATTAAAATCGGCAGATCTTTGCATCATTCAAACAAATTCCTTGATTCGTTTGTTTATTTTCGAGAAAAAAAGTGTTTACAAAGTGAAATTTTATATGTAACTAATAGTTTTGTCTTCTTGTATGTTACTTTAATTATACTATACTGCCCTACTTCGGAAAAAGACCGTATATGCAGTTTTGTGACAAATTGAGAAAATTACATTTTTGAAATCTATATCGCATTATACATTACCCATCTATAAATATCAAAAATATCGTTTTTGTTTCTTTAAATTTAAAAATTTGTACATTTTAAATTTCTATTATTGTGTCACTTAGCAGACTTATTTATGTACATGTATTTCATTAAGAGGTACATAGTATAAACGCCGCATGTGACCACATACGGCTTTCTTCTCTAGCAGAAGCGTTGAAATACGATGTTTTTAACAAATTAAATTCGTATGTGTTTACATGCGTTGTTTTAAATTAAACAACAATTAAATATTATTTGCAACACAATATATTAAAAATTAGTAAAAAACCCTGTAAGAACATCCAAAATATCATGTATAGGATGTACATGTTTTGGTTCTTCTATTAATTTCTGTTGAAAATGTAGCACATACTGCACATACGGCATTTTTACCTAGCAAAATCTTAAATTTATTAAGACAAAACAACATTTTCGACGCTGTTTTTATTGAAATTGCAATGTTTTCTAACATTCTTCAAATACATTAAAAAATATTTGTTTTTCGTTTGCCGTTACCGAAAAAATCAAGTTATTACCTTAATTAGTAAATGAATGACAGCCAAATGAAGTATGCCTAATATCTCTTTGCAATTTTCTCTAAACTGTCATATTCCGAAGTATATTATCGATGTATCTAGCAAATATTTTTTTAGAAATTGTTACTACGATTAAATTACTAACCTAACCTAGATGTTTATAAATTTAGTAATTTAACAGCAACAAGTACGTTAAGTAACTAGAGACATAATAATATCTATGTAAAAATAACAAAAGTAATATATTATTGATGTGTTGATTTCTGTTGATTCTTAGTTAATAAACATAGTTTTTAATGTATATAATGCTTATCTGTTGATTTTTAAATACCAAGAATTATTTATATTTCATTTGATTAAATATAAACATTCCATAATAATAGCATTATTATTTTCATATATAAATATATATTTAAATCTTGCGGGATATACAGCGGGATCCCGCTGTAAAGGTGAATTTACCGCAAATTTACAGCTGGAAAAAAAAAATGCGGGATTGCAAACCCTAGGCTCTACTGAGTATCGCTTCCTATACATGTGCGTACGGAAACGAACACGGTCAGACTGACAGTCGTTTCGTCCTCGAAGTGCTTCCTCGGCGTCTGTTCTTTCGCTTGTGGATGAACTGGGTACTCCAAACAACAAATGATTATCTTTCCCTGTAACAGATTGAACAGGAGAGAAGTAAAAATCATTGGTTTCCGATTCAAACTCTGTCCCCATATAAAATATTAATGTTTTATTATTTAAGATGATAAAGTGAACGTGGTTGATATGACTTTGCTTGTGAGTCGTCGCAACTTTGTCAACGTTGCAGATTGTAAATTCCTTAGACAAGAACTAACAATAATTAGCATTATTATTTATACCAATCTTTAGAAGAATAACATGGGTATAAAATTCAATATGCATTAAAATTCCAACATCTACCATTCCAGCGCATGTAATTGCCAATAGATGGTCTCACTAGAAATACCTATTTTTGAAAAGTCTTGTTTACTTTGGAACGCGCTTTTTATATTTATATTTCCATTATATGCTGCTTAACAACAAAGTCACTTCGACACATTTAACACAATGTAAAACGGTGTTTGGAAAATTTTTGTCAATTTTTTTATATTTTCTGTAAATTGATTGTGAGAAACGAGCAAAATAGAATAGATTACGAGTAGTTATTAAAAAGATTACACACAACCTTTTTTATTGTACTTGTACTTAGTATTTGATTATTTTATGCAATAGGTATGTTCCTTCTTATTCTTCTTCTCCTAGTGGTTGGTCCTAATAAGTCCCATACCACCGCGGCCTAATTAGGCCTATTGTGCGTCCCACTACTAGTCCTATTCAGCAAGTAGATTTATCCTTTTTACAAAGTCCAAAAGCTTCCTTGCTGACACTTCTCTCAGTTCCTTGGGTTCCAAATAAGGTCTCCCCAGGAGCGCCATTTTACTACGTGCAAATCCCGGGCATTCGCCCAGGATATGCAGAGAAGTTTCATCCGCCGATTCACATCCTCGGCAGACCGGACTATCTACAAGCTTTAGCTTATGTAGATGTTTCCTAAAGTGACAGTGTCCCGTTATGAGTCCTGTTACTCTCCTGAGCCGGATTTTGTTCAAGCTCGGTAAATCGTTCGCTCTTTTCTTCGAAGGATACTCCATGAGCTATGTCCTGGCCTTGAAGTCCAGTATTTCCTGTGTTCTGTCTATATATATATTGTAACGTTCATAATTTGATGATGGGTATTCTCAATCATTTATTTTTATTTATTTTGCGTGATATTAGATGTTAATTTCGAGTTACCTGGTATATTAATTATTCCCTAATAAAATTAAAATTTAAGGTTTGAATAGTAGGCAACCAGGATTGTATTTCCTATTTTAAATACGAATGCTGTACATATGTTTTACATTTATCGATTCTTTTATGAAGAGAGCAAAAAATGAGGTTCTAGAAAAAGGAATTTATTGGGTGTGTGGTCAGCGACTCGAGAACTGAATCGGCTCGCATTTTTCTGCATTTTATTAACGCATCTGTGTTCCGTTTATTGGGATTTTTCGTAGAAAAGTGCAAAGTGATTGTGTCACTGTTTAGTACTGGTTATTGGATACCGTTTATCGTTAGAGGCACAATCTCAGCTTGGCTGGATCTTAGCAATTTTCTGTGACGAGCTTGACAACATTCGCTGAAGATTTTTATATGAATCCAAGCATTTCTTTTCAACTTGGATCACTCTAGAAGCCGCACTCCATCCGAGTAAGTAATAAGTTTCTTCTTTGTATTTTTTTT